>NC_059380.1:9311875-9616562 GCF_019703515.2 Myxocyprinus asiaticus
CAGTTCATCACTAGCAGTTGTGAGGTAGTCACAACACATAAACTTTTATATGAATGTGGGAGTGTGCTAACATTATGTAGGTTTGCTGATAGAAGTGTGTGGCATGGGGGGAGGGGGGAAAAGCTTGTCTGCGGGAGAGGGAGAGCGGTAAGGCTTGTCACCTGGGTTGTGATTTCTCACCTGTCTCCCATTATAGTAATGGCGGAGGGAGACCTGATAAGGCACGCCAGAGCAACAGTGTGGGAGAGAGACAGCAGAGAGAATTGTGGCTGCATGTGCCCGCCTGACTAGCAAGACTCGTTTGTGTGTATTTGGCCACTAAGTGCCCTTTTTTTGTTAAAGTTTTGTGTGACGTTGAAGAGTTATAAAGTACTCATGCTGACAATTCGTTGCCTCCTGACTCCTCCATTGCCCACGAACTTAAACTTATCACAAATTGTTTTGTCCATTTGGAAGTCTCTTGAGCTCTAAATGCGTGACGAAAATGATGGAAGTACTGCAGTTCAGCTTTACAGAGAAGTCACATCTCACTCTGTCAACACTTGATTGCTGAGTCTCCACATCGGTGGCCTGCAGTAACACTGTTCATACAGTCCTGGAACATCATATTCTTGCCTTGCTGAAGTGCAGTGACCCCAAAACATTAAGGCAGACTTAATTGGACAGGCTGACATTTGCAAATACAGCAATGTGTTTGGAGGGTCAGTATCTTGAAAATCAGGTCCCATTTGATGAGTTTTAACAACCTCTCAAGCTTTCAGAAAAGATGAAGGTTTTTTTCTTCTTAAAGTTCAAACTACAATTGCACACCTCCCACTTTCTTGCCTGGCAAACTTGAAAAAATGCCCCTCTGTTGCACTTTCTACAATGCTTGTCATGTGGAGGACAAAGATCATGTAATTATTATTACACTCAACTTATCTGTTTCAACAGAGAATCAGTGTGTGGAAAAGTAAATGCAATATACAAATATGATGGCATTATCACTGTTGGTTACATTTTGAATACTGAACACTCTAGCAATGGAAGTCAATGGGAATTTTTTGATTTTTAAATTTTGCCAAAATGTTTAAAGTTCACAAAAACAACAAAAACTAACTTTAAGTTTAGCTGTTTAGAACAAACACCTAACCAGATTGTTTGAGCAATATCAATACAGAGCTGTAGTAACATACATCTTTGGTTCATAGACAGAACAGATGTAAATAGTGATGTTGAACTGATTTAAGGGCAGGAGCAAGTAAATACTGCAGCATTTGAACACATGGCTAGTCATGGGTTTACCCTTTAGCTTGTGCTGTAAGGCTAAATCACATCCTTTGACAATGACTGCACAGAACAGGCCTGGGTATCTTATGCCAAACATACTTGTGGACCCCTTTCACCAATACAGTAGAACACAAAGCCTCCCCCAATCCCTTTTATATCATTTAATCCTAATCCCTACAATCTGCACAGACACAAATCAAGCCACAGTACCAAGTCTGAGGGAATTAGGATGGTAAAAAAAGACTTCAAATGGTGGCCAATAGCCTCCGTAGTGCTCTCAAGAGCTGAATCTCTACTGTCTATGAATTGCTCTAAAACCTGACCAGCTGGTTTAACGGACTGCATGAGCATTACACCTGTTACGCCAATAACCGTCATTTGTTCCACCTTTTTCGTTGACTTGCAAATTCAGACTGCAGTGTAAATTCAAGATGATTTTCTTTTTCTTTTTAAGTGAGTGTTGTTTTTCTTCATTCATCCGGCCAGCAGTGCTTTTTAAAATTCAGAGCTCAAGGATCTCTCAAAAAATTCAGCTTACTGAGTAACTCATATACAGGTCATAGTGCATCGTGGGACAATGCAGCATCCAAAGCTCCCACTGAGTTAATAGGTAATACAGTGCATTGATATACTGTGTATTCTTGTGTCAACACAAACTATATATATTCTTCTGCAACATTTACTTGGAAATTAAGTTTATAATATATGTGCCTCTAGCAGCACCAAACAAAACAATAACTGTTTTCTCACATTCCCCTCATCTTCTGTCGGTCGAAACAGATAGTCCCAAACCAAACATGCACCATTGGTTGAGCCAATGTTGCTGTTTCAGGCTGGTCAAGATGAATGGCTTGCATGGTTTACATGTAGTTGTCTCAGCATTAAGATGGGTTTGGAGAAGGTATTTTAACATCTAAAAAACTCTGATCTCTGAGACTGATCTCACTGTGAATTCAGCAACAGTAGGTTGAAAGTTCTGAACTCGGTCTGTGCCTAACGAAATTCAAACTACTGCCCCCAGTGGCCAAAGCTGGAAGTGTTGTTGAAGGTATTGGCATGTGTAAGCTCCAGTTTTCAGTTGAGATGTCTACAGAGTGGCACCAAATGCAAGTTATATTTTAAGTTTTAAATTATGTAATGCATTAAACAGGAATGCATATTTTATTAACTCCAACCCCTAACCCAAACCCCAACCCTAAACCTAACCATCAGTAGAGTAAAAATGTAATTTTAGATAATAAAAAAATGCAACCTCCGAATCACACTCACCACTGTTTATGTGAGCGTGATTACTTCCAGATTCCCATGGGATAATAACCCATGTCTCGGAGGTTGCTCGCACAATGTGCTGTTAGTAGCTCTAGTGGGTAATGTGATCATGCTTGAATCGATGCAGAAATGTCTGATGGGAGATGCCGCTTGTCAGTAGTTCGGCAGAATGGGGCTGATTTCAAGTTACATGAACTTTCGGAAGCAATGTGTTGATTTACTGTTTAATCGTGTTGGAAAATTCACACACTTCACCTTTAAATAAGTGTGGAACCCAATTTGACATTATGTTTTGAAGTGTATGTAGTGAAGGTGTCAGGTGAACATGAAAGAACAATATGAGTCAAAGGTTGTCAAATGACATAACACTTTTGACAAGACACAAGACACAAAAGAGTGATAACACTCTGAAACAAATATTTTTGCTCTGCAGATCTCACTTGCTCGTTCATAGGAGAAGACACAAGATTCAAGACACACTTTACTGTAAAAAGGCACCATCCTTCAGATGAGACATTAAACCGAGGTCCTGACACTCTGTGGTCATTAAAAATCCCAGGGCACTGCTTGTAAAGAGTAGGGGTATAACCCTGGTGTCCTGGACAAATTCCCCCCATTGGCCCTAATCAATCATGGCCTCTTAATAATCCCCATCCATGAATTGGCTGTATCACTCTACTCTCTCCTCTCCACCAATAGCTGGTGTGTGGTGAGCGTACTGGCACACTATGGCTACCGTCGCATCATCCAGGTGGATGCTGCACACTTGTGGAGGTTGAGGAGAGTCCCCTGGTCACAATGTAAAGCGCTTTGAGTGTAGTGTCAGAAAAGCGCTATATAAATGTATCATTCATTGTAACATTCATTCATTCAATAGCTATAAATATTTAAGCATCGTTTTAGCGAACTCGCATTCGGTCTGGCTCTATTCTGGTCACTTTTCACAATATATATTCAATATAAGTACTGTAAGTATAAGTATGTAACCTTCGATTCAGGATTAATTGAGGGGGACTAAATATAATAATTCTGAAATTAACCACTGAAAAAAACAATATCTGTCAACTACTAATCTGAATATTGACATATCTCCCTTATAGTATCTGGTGTTTATGGCCCTCATAATTAATAACGGTTGATTTTGCAATCAGATGGCTAAGAGAGAAATTGTAAAAAAGTTGGGTTGCACTTTATTTTACAGTACGTGTACTTTCAGTATGCTTGCAATGTACTTACCCAAGAAAGTACAGCGTAATATACTACATGTACTTAATATGGGTTAAGGTTAGGGTTGGGGTTAGATTTAGGGTTAGTAGTAATTACTATAGTTGTTGTAATTAAGTAAATGTAAAACAGTACTGTAAAATAAAATGTTACCAAAAGTTGATTAGAAGAACAAACTTCCAAAGCAGTGTTAATCTGAAAACTGTAACGTTGGTTTATCTAGCCATCTGTCTCATTTACATCCTTTGGAAATTATAGTCATGTCCCAAAGCTGCCCCATTTGAAAAGCAGCATTTGCTATACTAAACAACAGACAGCCTGTAAAATATCCTCTTGAGGGTGTGATGCACTGTGAAATATGATTGGCAATCTGTGTCAGCAGAGAATGATGGGATCTGGTTTTATGGTGTCCTGTTGCAGTAGTTGAGCTGGAGCCATTTAATCCACTTCCCACAATAAATTATGCAGACAGGGCGTGACGTAGCTGGGTGTGCTTTCGTGATGTCAAGAGTCTGTGAGTTACAGGATGCAGCAGCCTCTCAGATGCACATTATAGCAGCATTAAACTATACAATCTGGTCACTGTGGTACAGAACCAATACAGCTGGGCTTTCTGTAAAGATGATGAAGTAGAGAATCATTTCAGATAAAAATTACTGCTCGTCACTGCTTGATTTGATTTGTAGACTAAGATCTTGGATTGCGATAAGGCCAAATACCTTTAATTAATTTAATTAAATATATACTGTTTATAGCATTTTACTTGATTTTAGTTTTTATTTTGGACTTTTTTATTGGGAAAAGTAGGCCTATAAAGAGATCAGGAAATAATGGGTAGAAGGGGGGGAACGTGATCGTGACATTATGTGAAATGACTCTAATAGCCCGTATGACCACTACAGATCAATGTGACAAAGCATGTGCACAAACCGCTAGTATTATATTTGTTTGTGATTCAAGGCTTTTTAGCAATTGCATGCATTGCAAAATGACAGTGTTCTGAGGTTGTTAAGCTTGGGTAAATAATTTGTCCACTCTGTCTTTCCCTTCTTGTGTTTGGGTGACTAAAAATGGGTGGAGCAAAGGGAGAGGTGGGAGGGGCTGTCATTAATGGGCAGGACCAGTAGCAGCAGCTGATATATAATTGACTTGAATAGGATCGCCTACCCTTCCTCCACTTCCAAATAAAGTCCCATGCTGTGAGTGCCTCCTTTTGTTAAGCTCTCTTTTCTCTCTGGCGCCCTCCTTGCCACGTGCCAACTGTTTTCGTCACGGCAGATGTCTGCCACAATCTGCTCTTATCTCTGTTGTGCTTCCTTGACATGACTGGCATGTAGTGACTTTGGAATAGCTTTGAAACAGGGTGTGAGTTCAATGTAATGTTGATCCATAACATACACAGAATGGCAGACAATGTATTTGCTATATATAATAATACAAATAATAAAACAATTGATTCAGCTAATGACCTGAAGAAAAAAGAGTCAGTTTAATAAAAAGGGGCAGGCAGAGGACAAATCTCAAAATGGATCTTTCCAAAATGTTAAGACAGTGCTCACAGCAAGGACATGTACAGTCAATAGAGAGGGTGTGCATTTGTTCTGGTCCTCGCTAATGAATTTAGAAACACTCTTTGATAAGGGCCAGCACGAGGTCTAATCGCTAAAGATCCCAAACAACACACTCACTAATTGGATTAGAATAAATCCACTCTTTAAATATGCAAGCATTTTTATGCAATGCACAAAACAGTTGCCTGTCTACACTGATGAAACTGTGAAAAGAAAGCAAGTAAAGGCTTAAGCTTTATTTCTAAAACTGTTGCCTGGATGATCTTGTAGGACAGCTGAAAACTGATGCTGCTTGAATGTGTTTTTTTCACCTTGAGGCTTTCACACTGTGTGATTTTGGTCACGTTTTGCCCTCTGAGACAAATTTCGGGTATGGTAAAATTGATCTTTTCATAGGGCAAAATTACCAATCTTTGATCGCTTAATGTAGAGTTTTTTTTGTGTGTCAGTTTGCCTGGCACACAGTGTACATGATGGAAATTTCATCATCTGCACAGTATGCGCTGACTGTCCGCGTTCAGTTTTTCTTGACATGCAGACAATCCGCACATTAGAACTACATCTTTGTGGGTCATCAGCGCATGCACCTCCCTTTGAGTTGGCTAAAAGTGTACCGCATGGGCTTTTGGTCAAAAGAGTACAGTTTGAAAGGCTATACGCTTAACAAACGCTCAGGTGTGTGCACCGTTACCACTTTCTCTCTCTCCGGACTAACGCTCGACCACGCCTCCGCTGCCACAAAATGCAATGATTGTTCCTCATCCAAATTATATGGAGGAGGGAAGAAGGCCTGAAGGTGAACCACCTGCGCTCTGAAGGGCATGGTTAGGACCTTAGGCACACAGCCTTTTCTGGGTTTGACAATGGCTTTTGAAAGACCAGGGCCAAACTGCAGACATGAATTGTCAATTGATAGTGCATGTAGGTCACCGACCCATTTTACAGAGGCCAGAGCCAGCAGTAGTGCGGTCTTAACAGAGAGCATGCACAAATAAAGTTAAGTCCCAAGTTGGGACTGTAGTCGGCCGAGGTGGGTTTAATCGTCTTGCTCCTTTAAGGAACTTTATGAATAAATCATGCTTGCCTATAGAGGCGACGGCTTCATGTGTGTGATACGCAGATATAGTTGCCACATACACTTTGAGCGTTGACGGAGTGAGTCCTGCGTCTAATCGCTCTTGAAGAAATATGAGAATTTCATGTATGGGGCAGTTTACTGGGTCTTTGCCATGTGAGAGACACCTATCAGTGAACACATTCCATTTTAGCGTGTAGAGGCGTCTCTGGCCTGTAAAATGGTGTTCATGACTGAATGTGTAAGTTCTGGCACTTTTAGCATGCTCCGTTCAGGGGCCACACATGCAGGTTCCACAGCTGGGGATGCCAGATTGTGTCTTGCACCTGAGAAACGAGATCCCTCCTCAGCGGTATTTCCCATGGCGAGCTGTACAGCATCTCTATCATTTCCGGAAACCATGGCTGGTTGGGCCATTTCGGCACAACCAATAGAATCATTTCCTTGTCCTCTTGGACTTTGCATATGAAAGAGTGTATCAGGCATGCTGGGGGAAGCACATATTTGCGTTTTGCCAGCTGTACGTGGGCCAGCATGTCATGGCAACATATATACGCCACTACTGTTGTGTTGTCCGAACAAATTAGAATGTGGTGATTTACAATATCGGAATGAAAACTCTCAAAGCTAGAAAGACAGCCAGTAGCTATAGGCGGTTGACATGTCACGGCCATTTCGCACCTGTTTCCAGGTGTCGAAACTCGGGTGTCCATTACACACCGCACCCCACCTGTGTTGTATGCATTTGCAGTCAGCACTTTCTTTCTGAAAACTTGACCCAGCATAACACTTTGTTGCTAAAGGGCTGGCGCTGTCCATGGTGCTAGGGCAGCCAGACAGTGACGAGTTACCGCAATGCACAAGAAAATGAAATGACTTCAGTGGTAATGTTTTTTCAGTTTGAACTGAAACAGACACCGAAGAATGGTCAGTACGCGCTCGATCATGAGGTGTGCACGCATGAACTCCTAAAAAGGAGATTTACTGCAGTTGACATTAGACCAGATTTTCCATATTCAAAGCAGTAAGTCTCTGTGTTTGCTCAGTAGTGCCTCTGATTGGCTGAGGTAATTCAAAACAAACATGCCGTTCATTTTCAATGGGGTGAGTGCCGCATCAATACATTTTGTGAACGTGCGGGGAGCCTGAGACAGACTGAAATGAAGGACTTTAAATTGATACACATACGCAGTTTCCTTGAACGCAAATCTAAAAGCTGCCCGTAACGCGGTGCAACTGGAACATTAAGTACGCATCCTTCAGATCTATTGACGTAAATCAGTCCTGAGGACGGATATGAGATAAGATCTGTTTCTGAGTTAACATTATGAATGGGCGCATTGCGAGCATGTGATTCAAGTGTCTCAGAACTAGAATGGGCCAAAGCCCGCCGCCCTTCTCCAGAACGAAAAGGTTAACGGCTGTAAATCCCACTGTGTGTGTCGGCATATTGTGTGGTCAGACCGCAGATTGTGCTCGATTGTTGTAAACACCAGCTCTGACACGTCCATGAGGACTTGCCACGCATTCACGCAGCGGGACATCAGGCTTATAAATTCAAATGAAACAACCTCTATCACGCTATTTGCGAGAAGATTGTGTATTTCTGCTCGTAACACTGGCGCATCTTCGAATGGAACTGTGGAAGACAGAACACCATTGAAATGGGGCGGCTGATGTACAAATTGGATCGTTTAACCATGTTCGATCATTTTTTAGCACCCAGCCGGAATGCCAGTAAGAGCTTGCCACGCGTCCACGCGTGGCAATTTGGTATGTTAATAACATGATATAATGCGGCACTCACCATTGGGAAGCGGTTGCACATAATATGAGGCTTTGAAGGGGGAAAGCCCTTTATTGAAATGTGTAAGCATGTTGTGCATGTGCAACGAGCGCTGTAATCTTTTTTCAATATTTGTAATTCATTACAAGATATAATGTGCAAACTTTATTGCATGTGATTAATGTGAGACACAGAACAACATTTTGAACAACAATATTCTCGAACAGCAGTGGGGAAGAGGGGAGCAGTATTGTGTGTCAGGAGTGCTTTTGCTGCAGGGGGGGGCGCGTTTGTTATTGTAGAGAGTTTTCAACTAGGTTGTGTAGGAAGGCACTCCCCATATGCGTTAATAAACACAATGTTAAGTGTACTGAGTCGTAAGGGAACTCTGGGATTCCCTCAATATCAGTATGAGCGCATATACGTGAAAGTGAGGGACCGTCGATATTTTACATTGGTGTTTATAAATGGTATAGTTTAAAATGTGCTTTTCCCACTGTACTCCCAGAAATGTTTTGTTGACTTGTTGTTGGGCTCCATCCTATGACGTTTGTTCTCCAGTCTGTTCCATGCACATGCGCACTCCTCAAAACCCTGTAAGAACGCCGTTTATGTGTTTACATTACCACATAAGCAGCTTTCTCTGGGAGAAACCTAGGTGTGTTAACTCACTTTCTCTTAATCCCTTAAACGGCGTAAGGAAATCGGCGTTCTCGTTTACATGACGTTTCAGAACGCCGCTTTCTGTAAAAACCCTGGAATAAACCACTTTCATAGATGCAAGTAAACGTGGTCAATCATGCCGATCAGGACTTAGTAAGTAATTACTAAGGTGTGAATTGTACAGTGTGCTTTTGCTTTTACCTGAGATCTCATGTAGTCATGTAGTCTGACAAGCAACAATTGTAAAGGACCATAAAAATTGTACAGTGAGTACCCGGCTTTAGGAGAGGGGTTTGATCTTGAATGCTGAGAGGGCTGCTGAGTGACCCTGCCTCCTTTTGCAGGGACATTGTGTTTTGGCTTCACTTTCTTACATCTGATAAGAAACCTAATTACGTTTTTACATAGAAACCTGTTTGAGTCAAAAGATTAGAGTCTACAGTTTCATCCGAAATGCCAGTTTTAAAATTTGAGCGATTTATCGCGAAACGGCATGCTGTTAAACACAATGACCACTATAGTGGACTGTAGCGCTCGATTTTCAGTAGAAATCCTATATTTAATGTGCATTTTCACATTGAGAGAAAAAAATAAAATTTCTTTCAGGCTCTTTATATGGAGTTTAAATAAGGTGTATTTCAAACTGTTCTGAGACCAGTGCGGACAGACAGCACACTGGAGGTTAAGTCATTCACTAAATAGGGAGCAAGGGAGCATAGATTTCCTATGCAGCTAAGTGCATTCACTCCTAAAATCCAACCAAAAGTTCAGTTTCTTTTCAGTTTGCAGACCACTCACACTTGGACCACTCAACATGTTTGGCAGACATGGCACAATGTTAATCAGTACATAGATTCAGAATTTAACATGGTTGGCAGTGACTGGATTATGCTGGCCATTACTTTGAATCAGAATTATTTATGCTTGTGATTGGTAAAATACTTCAGCACTGGCTATCACTTGTTTGTTTGACAGTGCAAAGAGAGAACATCGAGATTTTATTGCCAAAAAATCTAATCAAGTCAAATCATTTTTATTTGTAAAGTTTTTTATTTGATGCTTGTCCAAATACACATTGTTCCAAAGCAGCTTTACAGAAAATCAGCTGTTATGTCTGTAACATCTCAAAAACATGAATAACCAACATTCCTGGAAACATAATAAACAATTTGATGAAAACAAATCTGACTTTCTATAGCTTGATATTATTTAAAATTTCACAACATAGTCCCACTGTCCAAATATGTGGACATCAGTTTTTAGGAAAACTATTTGCTCTAGATTTTTAAAAATTATTTATTAATATTTGCATGTTTATTAGGTGCTACTAGTTACAAATCAAGAAGGGAAATGGAAAATGCATATATAGCAGCCAAGGTTAATGTCAAACTATGGCCACAGAGGAGGATAAATGACTGGTTTGTATCAGATTTCTGTGCTTAAGGTTGTGAAATTGTGTGCCCTTGCTCCCAAACTCCTTAATATGCTGTTTGACACGGTCCTTTTTGGCTGTCCATCCTCACTGTGGAACTGTTATATAATTGCAGCTCCCTAAATAATGATTCTGTTGTAGATGCTGTCTCCAGTACTGCCTATGATTTTTGCTTTTGATAATGTGGCTGTTTTGGAGGTTGCTCTCTGGTTATCTTCCCAGAGGGCTATAGCAAGTTTCTAGCTGTCAATGTCTAAAGCATAGATTCTGGCTGTGTTTACAATAAAATACTATGTTACTACTTATCATAATTCAGTGGTATGCAGTTTATGTACATACTGTGCAAAGTGTCTGAATTTTCTGATAGAATACTCATATGACCTACTAAATACTCTTTTACTCGACCTTCCATGTTTTGAACATCTCTTTTTTTTACTCATTATTTGAGCACTGCCAAAAGTAAAAAATAAATAAATAAATGTTGTATGCAAATTGAATTAAAAATTCAAAATAGACATCATCTCATATTTGTGAGATGATGGATGGATGCCACTCACTGAATTAAAGGAATATCCCTGGTTCAATACAAGTTAAGCTCATTTGACAGCATTTGTGGCATAATGTTGATTACCACAAAAATTTATTTAGACTCGTCCCTCCTTTTCTTATTAAGCTTAATGTGTATTGTACACAGAATATTCCTTTAAATATGCGATGTAATGAGGTCATGACAGCAATGTATTGTAGCCTATGAAACACAATGCATAAACCATACTGTTTAAAAAATTTTTTTATAGAAAAATGTGGCAGTATACATATATATGGTACAGTAAGCAGAAATCAATGCACTGGAATTCCATTACGAAGATAGCTTTTCAGTTCTGACCTAGCATATCATTTTGAAGTTTTAAGAAAAGAACTGCCACATGTCTGAAATGGCACGTAATAACCTCTTTCTCTTACTTCCTCTTTTATCCTTAGACTTTTTTCATTCAGTACTCCAAGTTTCAGAAGTCAGTGGCTGTCTAAGGAGGATTTAAGACATTAGATGGACTTGAACGGAAAAGAGGACAAGTGTCTTCCATGTACAGTATTACTGCTGCCCTACTTTGATAGCGTGCTTAACTCTTTAATTGCTCCAGGAAAATCTGCCCTTGCTGTCATTTACCATTTAATAGAAGTTTTCTGCATTCTGGAGTGGGTTAGAGGTTCATTTCTGAACTAAAGAAAATAAAACAGATGAAAAGTGCACTGAGTCATAAGTCCCTGTGTCTAAATGTTATCATGGGGGGTGATCATAGTTGTGGGGAGGATTCTGGGCATGCTCACTCCTCAGGGAGAGAAGCCAGTGCACAGAATGGGAGAGGATGCTAAGCAAGCCCAGAGCGGAAGAAGAGAAGCAGCGAGTCATTGCTAAGTATAAAAATGGAACCACTGGAGCTTCATCCCATTGGGCACACCCACAGCCAAACAACCTCCCATTGCGACATCCTCTGGGGATGGAATGGGTCATGGGCTCGGTCAAAATTGTCTCTATAACTAGATTTAACCAGACTATCCAAAAATCTGAGTCGGCAGAGAATGGAAGAACTATTTCAAGAGCTAAATTGCTTAATCCATGAATCACAACACAGGGTTCTTTGCTCTGCCCTCCAGATGCATCTGTCCTCTTTTGCTTAATGTTTCACTTCTTCCATGGCACACAGTATATGACATAGCTAATATGGCTTCCATTTGAGTTGAAATGGGATGTGTATGCTGTAAAAAAAAAAAAAATTGCCAGCAAAGTCCCTCTACTAGGAGAAATTAGCTATCCGATACTTCCTTGCTGAAAACGTGGCTTATACCAGCCTAAACTGGTTAGTGGTCTTTGCTGGTCTTAGCCTGGCCAGGCTGGTCTGATGGCTGATTTTAGACTTGGCCCTCATAGCTGCCTCCAGCAGAAGGCATTGCAATGTTGTCCAGTAACGGAAGCTGGGCTACTGAATGGTCAACATTATTAGCATTCAGTTAACACATGCCCTAGAGCCCGTGTCCTTTTCCCTAATAAACTCTCAGGACCTAAATGGTCTCTGCTCATCTGTCCTGATTTACCACAGCTTCTCTCATAGGGCACGGGTAAACGGCCAGATCTCATGTCTTTAGAGCCATTAAAGTCAAAGGATCACTTCCCTTGAAATGATTTCCAACATAATGGTACCACCTCCATATTTTCCAACAAAACCGCAGTGTCTGTTGTCTAGATCAACATATTTAGCACATTAACTGTAATACAGAAGAAAAAAAAAGATAGGTAATGTTTGTCAAGACAAACTTTGATGTTGACCTGGCAAAGCCTGGCCTGAAAGTTTTAAAATGTTTTAAAAGATTGAGATTTGAAGGTTTAACAGACAGACAGATATGTCTTTTTTATTTGTTTTTATTTAGGGTTAAATATGACCAGGACATTTTCTTGACTGGTTTCGTGGCAATCAACCAGGTACTTCAAAGAATACCATAGAAAAACATAGTAATACCATGATACTGAACGTTCTGGTATTTTTTGTTTGTTTCTTTAATTATAAGCTAAATAGCCAGCTATAAAATCATTTCTTCAAGGCTAGTATTTGGCTCTAAATGCAGCATTGAGTGTATAAATGATATCTAGCTTGGATTTGTTATGTTTTGAATGTCACCGTGGAGCCCTGTTTCATAATGCAATGATGTTGTTTTCATAGGGATGTGTCACATAGAGACACTAGCTTGATAGATTTTGAATAGAACAGATAATAGGTAATTGTCTTCTCAGTGTTCCCGCTGTTGGCGGTATGTATGGGCTCTGTCACTCCGATGACATCCTCAGCTATAAGTTCTCAATGACATACAGCCAATAATGTAATCGATCATAGAACTGCACTTCCTGTCAATTTTTACGGCATATGTGCCACCCTCAGTTCTTAAATTAGTCTATGTCTTCATGCCATCATTGCCATACCCGACTCTTTGAAAGATCTGGAGAAAGCAAATATTAAAAGATAACATTTTCTGAGGTTGTACATGTTATATATTTCTGTGGCATTGCCTGGCCTTAATAATAAGTTATTTATGTAAATGGAGGTTGAACAGTACATGATGTATCAGCTTGAAATAGGAATCTTTTAATTTAAATGCTTAATCTTTATATTTAGCATTTCACTGATTCCATTCAAAGTCCATCATTGAATCTCAATTCTGATTGATTGATCCATGATCATAGCTGTTGTTAAATGAGTGTAAACGCACACCTGTGACCACACATTCTAAAACAACCTGTCCGGTTACTGCGTTGGCAATGCAAATAGTCTACAGGTCAGATAATAAACTACATTATGTTGTGGAAGCATTGTCTATTCAAATAATTATTAATAATAAATAAAGTTTAAGTTCAATTTAAAAAAAGTGTTTATTAAACATTGGCATTTTTATTATAGGACTGTTGCCACTAGAGTCTGCTTCGCACTGTGGCTAAGAACACCCTTACCAGTGGCAAAATCACAGTAATGCACGGCCTCTTATTGTTTTAATAAACATTTTAATTGTTTGGTTTCCTCAAAAGTATGCTCACAAAGCTGAACAATGCTAAAGTTCTGCTTTACACCCTTCTAGGCCTGATCATTTTTTTTAAAAGAAAGACATGGAAGTGGTAAAATTGTGCTTTGTTGTTCTGCATAAGCTTTTAGAGTTTTGCAGCTTTTTCTTCTTAAGACTATGATTTATTTGGATTGCTAACATCAGAACTTTGCAATGTTGATCTGTGGCCATGTTCAGTGTGTTCCCTGCATGGCCTGGACAATGATCACTTGACAATCCAAAAGGTCAGTTTGCTAACCTCTCTGGATCACGTGTGCTGTAAGTGACAAGATCTGGAGACTGTCTGAACTTTATGGGTCATAATACTGTCAAAATGTAGGAATCCCTTATCTCTCTCGCTCGTTCTCTGTCTCCAGCTACAGCAATAATTTGCCTGTGATGTTCTACACGCCCTTAAAAGGGTGCTATACAACACCATCACCAATCTATGGTATGGTTGACCTGGTCACCTGCAGTGTGATAAAAAGGTATTATTTTGTGTTCTGTTAAAATACGGTAAGACCAGTTAGACTAGATCATGCAGGACTGGTTAAGAGAGAAGAAAGACGCAGCTGGGAGAGCACACAATCTCCGCAGAGCTGTGCAGATCCAGTAACAATAGACTTGTTTTACTTGAACAAAGAAGGTGTCATGGCATTTTCCCTCCATTCTCTCTGGGGCAGAGCACTCTGATTTAGTTACAAAGCAGAGTAATATCACACATGTGCTGTGTAGGTGAGACTTTATTTGTTTCAAGTGATGGCCAATAGCCAGCTTTATTCACAGCATTGGAATGGAACAGCAATACCCTTTTTACACACTAACAGACACACATGTTGGTTTCACTATATTAGGTGATTCTCACGAAACCTGCCAAGAAAATGTCCTGGTCCTGTTTTACTCCAAAATCAAAAGAAACAAATAAGAAAATGTATATATTTTGCATATAGAAAATGTAGCCTATTTTAGGGCTATTTTTTACATTGAGACATCATTTTCATTACAGTCCATTACAATTCTCATTACCACAATTTGAAAAATAGATGGTATTTTATAATACTCTCATTTATGCAGTGTGAAAAAAATTTATATTTAAATTCGTCATATTAGTACTTAAGAATAATTTTACAACAGCATATTTTTTTTACTGTAAATCAGTGTCCTGAAAATAATGTCACAGGAAGAAATAATCTTAATGATTCTAAATGTAGGCTTCATTTTCTTTATGCACAATATCATTTCTTTTTTTACTTTTTCCTTTTTTTATTTGGGGTTAAATATGACCAGACCTTTTTCTTGACAGGTTTCATGACATTCACCCTTATAAGTGAGGACTCATTACAATCACTCAGTGATATGGAGGTAATGATATTTTCTAAATCCTAACCCATTAATCTAACCCTTACAGAAACCTGCAGCTATCAGATTAGATGTAGACATAGATGTTTAACAATATATTAAACAATTTGGCTGATTTATTTGAAACAGTAAGGATCGCTATAGGTTTTCGACGATTCTTTATATTAGGCCAAACTAGGGGTAGGAGGAAAAAAATCTATTCTCCAATGCATCGAGATTCTTTCTGAATTTTGAATCAATACTCAGAAATTAAGAATCGATTCTGAGTTCAATTGAAACCGGGGCAGTGCAGTGTAGCATACAGTATGTGTGCACTAGAGACTGAGTGAGATGTTTGAAATTAGAGCCCGACTGATATGGGATTTTTGAGACCTTTTCTATGTGGATTGTGCACCGATTTTGCACCGATATGACTATGCAAAGGTACTCAGAAGGCTGCTTTCTTAAACAAATATTTTTATCAAAGAATATTTGACATTATTATTATACATTGTCAGAAAATTCTAGAAATGAACACAGAAAATAAAGAATAAATAAAAATACAATAAATAGCTTTATAAACATCAGTACTGTTAGTATGTCAATTGCTGACCATTTAAATAAAGAATAAATAAAATAAATAAAATAAAACACAAATCAGTACTGTATGTTTAGTATAAGTCAATTGCTAACCATTAAAATAAAGAATAAATAGAAATAAATAAATAGCTAAATAAACATCAGTACTGTATGTTTAGTATCAGTCAAATGCTGACCATTAAAATAAAGAATACATTCAAATAAAATTAATAGCTAAATAAACATCAGTACTGTTTAGTATCAGTCAATGGCTGACCATTTAAATAAAGAATAAATAAAAATAAAATAAAGAGCTAAATAAACATCATGGGCCGGTTGCACCAGCTATACGTACGTTACAACTTAGCCTAGTTGTGGCGTAAATGGGCACTAAGTCACAATTTATGCTCTATTAAATATTTGAGCGTTGCACCATTAAATTTATGTAGGACGTAACCCTACATATAAACTAAATATATATGGAAGCCTCCGACCAGGAGTAACTGATGGAATAAAAAAGCAGACGCATTTAATGACATCAATGAGCTCATGTTTTGCAGGACAGCCATCAGTCCTTTCGACATGTATGATGGTGTTGGCATTTACACTCATTTTCATTTACGAGAGAGAGAAATTTTTTTTTCTTTTAAGCGGCTCTTCAGTTTCAAGTTTCAGTGTCAAGTTTCAACACATTCAATATATATATATATATATATATATATATATATATATATATATATATATATATATATATATAGGATATTAAAATGAATAAATGTCTATTTTTCCAGCCTGTTGTATTAGTGTTGTATTATCACCCCTCAATTATTTTAAATACAGTTCCTATATATTATTATTTACACAGGGCAAATATACTATTTATTAAATCTTCTTTTATTACGTATCCTATTTTAATGTCTGGAAAACCAGACTTTTAAATATTACATTTTATAAATGCAATGACTGGAATTGTTCGGTTTGAAGGGGTACCAAACAGTGAATCCTGAACAAAACAGTTTGGTGAATACATGTTTACACACTGACAAGCAATGAAAGTAGCTACGTGGTTAGCTAGCTAGCTTTAAGCTTGTTGCCACGGAGAGTAAAAGATGGACTTTATTTACTTTCCAGCATTGTGTCTCACCAACTAGGTAACAGTGAAGCGTGAAATCAACACTCACCACACACAATCCACCACCGCACCGTTGTCTGCTGAGCTGCAAAAAGATGCTCTGATGTTTTCCCTTTCAATCTGCTACATTACTGACTGCACTGACAAAATATAGCTGGCTAACAGCAAACAGATGTGAATGTGATAAACATGAGTGACATGGTTGTCAGGGACAGGGTTAATGTTATATTAGTTATATAAAATGATGGGGTCATTTTTTATTAACTTTCCAGTATGTATTTCACAAACTAGTTTGCAATTTAACGAGAAGAGACCGCTCAAATCTGCACCGTTTAACTCCACCCTGTCTGCAGAGCTACCGTCAGCTCAGAGTCAGCTCTGTAAACAGTGGAGTCAGAGCGTGCTCTGCTGGACAAACTACGCTATGACACCAATTCTAAAGTATTGTTTTCTGCATTATATGTTCTGAAAAAAAGTTTTCATATCGGCGCATATCGGTAAAATATACGCTGATACCGATATATCGGTCGGGCACTATTTGAAACAAATTGTCAGACGTACATATACTAAAGCCAAGCGCACTACAGAATTGATCACAGACTGGATATGTCAACTACATGACCATCGCCCCAGAGTGAAACTATGATCTCGAAATTAATTCACAAACTCAAGCACATAGCTACAAGAGAGTTTAAACGTGATAACATATTAACTAACAACATGAAATACAGGATCACACCCATTGCACTGATTTGCTCAGAGAGGGAAAAAACATCTGAAAATAATGATGAGACAGCGGTTAGGGAGACGTGGGTGATGTTTTATTTTCTAATTATTTGTCTTCCGCTTCCCAATGCCTTACTGTCCTTTTGCGCTCTCTTTATTTCTTTGGCTGTTGCTGATCTCACTCGTCAGACCAGTGCACATACGAGATGCTTGATTGATTTTTTTTTTTTTTTAAACCTGTGGTGTGGAAAAGAGAAGCTGACATCTGCACTCTCACAGAAGCAGATATCTCATGTAGCCATCCTGGACCAGCAACTGATAGTTGTGGTTATAGTTATAGGCTAGGGATTGATTAATTCTAAATTAATGATTTGATATTACTTAATACTGAGTGTGTGTTTTGATAAAAAAAAAAAAAAAAAATGAGGACAAGACCTTTGAATAATAATCAAATCGAATCATGAGGCCAGTGAAGTTTCACACCTCTAGGCCAAACACATACACAATAGAAAGCCCAGTTTATTGCAACAGAGAAAAGGCGGAGATGTTTTTGTTGTAGCTCAGGATAGTGTGCCATTCACCACGCTTGTACTGAAAAAAAGGCATTAAATATGTAAAAATGTATAACCACACTCCTAAAAGGCCAGCATTAGCATTGCATGGATGCTGGCCATTAGAGCCACAGTCATTTGTTCTTTCCACCAACACAGTGACTCTACAGTAGTGGATCTGACAACACTTAACCTCCGACCCTGGTGAAAAGCGTAACTCTAAACACGAGCATGGAGAGGGCCGGGAGGTCTCAGGTGGCTTAGCCAAGGTATATCAAGGCTCACAGCACTCCAATAATTACTCACAGACACACTGGCAAATGTGCTGAGTTTTTAAGGGATATTTCTGTGGTTTTCACAGAAACAAGTAGGAAGGCTACTGATAATCTTATCTTAGACTTCAGAATATTAAGCAATACATGTGCATAATGTATGTCCGTGTTGGCCTATTTTGTTTTGTTTTTTAACAAAATGCAAATGCATTTTTGCAGCTAAATCTATGCTATTTTTTAATTGTTTTTCTATGTAAACTGCGCTACACGGACGTCTTGGACCATTGCGCCGCATCTAATTATCTCGTACAGGAGCGCCGTGTTCAAAAAAAGTCTGCTACTTTCGTGCCGCTGCATCTAGCTTGTTTTAGCACGAGGACACAGTTGGGGGGAATAGCCCCTAACAGTTCAGTTGTGATATTTGGAAGAGTTCATGACTCAGTATGTGTCTTTTTGTGCATGTGAGGAGGCAAACCATTCACAGAGTGAGAGAAGATGATCAAACAAAGAAAACAAAGGCAGCCTAATCACCACTCATATCTCACACAGTCGTACATGTCTCTCTAGAGACTGGTGTCTATAGTATGGCTTTTAGCTTTCCCCAATTGCTCAAACAGGCAGTCTCTTATGGCTGGCCACAATGCACCTGACCTCAGCCCTTTAGAAAATGTTGCCATGGCTTCTTCTCTTTGGAGGAACAATGCTATTTCTGTAAGAATCCAAGTCTGGGAAAATAAAAAGCACTGCATTTCCCTACACAAGTGTTAGAATGCATAAAAAAGGAAGCTAGCTGACAGGTTATATATTTGACTTACAAGCCTTATTGATATCATGCCGAACCAGCCAAAACTGGTTTGCCGGCTTTAGCTGGTCTCCTAGCCTGGTCAAGCTGGTCTTTTTGCTGGTTTAAGTGGGGTTTTGGGCACTTTTCAGCTGGTCAGGTTGGTCAGTTTGATGGTTTTAGTGAAATTTTGGCCACTTTCAGCTGGTCAGGCTGGTCTTTTTTTTCTGGTTTTAGAGAGGTTTTAGGCATTTTCCAGTTGGTCACACTGGTCTGTTTGCTGGTTTTAGAGGGATTTGGGAGACTTTTCAGCTGGTCAGGCCGGTCTGTTTGCTGGTTTTAAAGAGGTTTGGGGGACCTTTCAGCTGGTCAGGCTGGTCTGTTTGCTGGTTTTAGAGGGGTTTGGGAGACTTTCAGCTGGTCGGGCTGGTCTGTATGCTAGTTTTAGAAGGATTTTAGACACATTTCAGTTGTTCAGGCTTGTCTTTTTGCTGGTTTTAGAGGGGTTTTAGGCACCTCATTAGGTCAGGTTGGTCTGTTTGCTGGTTTTAGAGGGGTTTTGGCCACTTTCAGCTGTACATGCTGGTCTTTTTTCTGGTTTTAGTGGGGTTTTAGACTCTTTCCAGCTGGTCAGGCTGGTCTTTTTTTCTGGTTTTAGAGGGGTTTTAGACACTTTCCAGTTGGTCAAGCTGGCCTGGGTGCTGGTTTTAGAAGGGTTTTGGGCACTTTCAGCTGGTCATGCTGGTCTGTTTACTGGTTTTAGTGGGGTTTTGGCCACTTTCATCTGGTTAGGCTGTTCAGTTTGCTGGTTTTAGTGGGGGTTTGGGCACCTTTCAGCTGGTCAGGTATGTCAGTTTGCTAGATTTAAAAGTGTTTTGGACACTTTCAGCTGGTCAGGCCATTTTGTTTTTTTTTTTTTTTTTTTACAAGTTTTAAAGGGGTTTTGAGCACCTTTTATCTGGGCAACATGGTCTTTTAACTGATTTTAGAGAGGTTTTAGACACTTTTAGCTGGTCATGCCTGTCTTTTTACTGGTTTTAAAGGGGTTTTGAGCACATTTCAGCTGGTCAGCCTTGTCAGTCTGCTAGATTTGAAGGTGTTTTGGACACTTTCAGTTAGTCAGGATGTTTTTTTACTGGTTTAAAAGGGGTTTTGAGCATCTTTCATCTGGTCAAGATGGTCTTTTTTTACTGGTTTTAGAGGGGTTTTAGACACTTTCTAGTTGGTCAAGCTTGTCTGGCTGCTGGTTTTAGAGGGGTTTTGGGCACCTTTCAGGTGGTCATGCTGGTCTTTTTACTGGTTTTAGGGGGTTTTGAGCACCTTTTTATTTTTAGCTTGGATACCAACTGGCCGACCAGCCTGGCCGACCCGCTTAAACCTGCTAAGACCAGCAAACCAGATTTTCTTTGCTGGGTATATAATTCTCCTATTCATGTTCCTCATTGAATCTGGATTGGAGGGAAAATTTGCTTTTCTTACATTATACCCTCCCTCAGAACCAGGAAGGGATTTACTCGGAGGTTGATGAGTGGAAGAAAAAGAGAAAGGAGAGAGAAAGGGGGAGATTATTCTCTTAGGGCCACCAGTGGTTTCAGGTTTCGCCTTCTTTACCCTGGAGCTTTTGATTCTTTGCTCTCTCTCTTACTCACCCTCTCTCTTTTTTCCTCTCTCTCCTCCTCTGCCAGCCACCCCCCTTCATACCACACCACGCTTCAGAAACGGAGCACACTAACGGGAAGAGGAGAGGGAGGCAGTGAAGGGAGCGCAACGTGAAAACTGAACAGAGAGGATTCTCTGCAACAAAATCTCCCAGCAAGGTAGGTGATCCTGTTTCTTTGTCGGATCTCCAGTTGAGTAGAAAAAGAGATGGGAAATCTTGTTTCTTGCTTGTATAAACACTTTAGAGACTTGCCTTTCCTCGTACATCCCTTGCTTTCTGGTTCATGATTTCGCTGTTGCTAGCTACAGCACAGTTGTGAGGTAATGAATGGGTGCATGCGTGTGTCTGATAAAGGAAATGTAATACAAGGTGTCTAAACAGAGATGCATACTCAAGTTTGTTTTGATGCATTGTCTGGAGACCAGAAGAGACTAGGTCAAAATGTATACGATCTTAGAGATATTATATCTTGCAGGTAAAGGGTAATAATGTAAGCAACAGGCTTATTTGGCAGTGATTCTTCATCATTGTTTTAAGACTGATCAGCATTACTTAAAGGTATGTGCAGCTTTTGGAAGCAAATGGGAATGCATAAGGAACAGACTTCTTCTGGCAGTGATCCTTGTTTTAGGAGTGATCTGAAAGACCAAACAAGGACATGCACAGGTACAGCCACTGACTTAAGTTATGACTCATCTTCAGGTGGGCTTCAAGGCAGCAAGAACAGATGAAGAACAGACTAGAACAGATGTTTTCTGAGGTCACACAAATGCCCAGGTGTACAGCACTCAACAGGAATATGTCCCCATTACCTTAAACTGAGTAAAAACAATAATTACAGACATGGAGCCAAGACTGTCATTCCTGGATGGTGCTTCACTGTCTTTCCCACCTCTTTTGTGGCAGGGAGAGAGTACCTGTTTTTTGAGAGTCGAATAGCCTATGCCAAAATCTGCAAAACAAACATTATAAAGACTGGCTAAATAGGGTAATGGCTAAAGGTAGGCTGATGATATACATCATGCCATTATGGGTTTAAACCTCTGTTTAGCATAAGCCACAAGGCAGCTTAAAAATTTAAATGGGAGACCATAAACTCCTGATCTTAATTTGATCTAGCTTAAAAGCAGGAGCTTAGTGGCGAGTGGTGTAGCTGTGGTCCTGGTGCGAATTTTAGACTTTTTATAATTATTTCTAATTTTTAGAATTTATACGCTACATTTGGATTTTAGGGGAAATGCAAAGATGCTAATTTGTGATTGGCTGGCTGCCATCATCTGCAGAAAGAATGTGGATTAAACTTTGAGGGTTGTGCAAAAAAGTTACGAAACATCCAGTTCAAGCCACTTGCAAAGCAGTGCTAGCAAACTTTGGGTTATAATAGCCAACCTATCCACCCTGGAAACACAACATTGTCGAAGTGCTTTGCTGTAATTGCATGATTATGCTAAATGCAAGTAGATGATGCTTGTATCACTGTTGCTAAGGCATAAAAAGGGTAAAGTAAATTGGCAGAAGTTGGCTTGGCAGTGGCAGTCATCAGATTGGCTGCTCTCTGGATTGGTCTGGAGTCCCTCGACGTGACTACCACAGGGTGAATAGTTGCCTGTGTCTGGATGGACAGATTTGGCACTGTCCAATGGTTTGGGAGAGGTGAACAAAAAGCTTGAATATGACAAACGGAAGAGGGGAAGAATACGCCACTTTTGTCCAGTGTCTAAGGAGCTCTTCGGTGTCTCTGTGTGGGAGTTTGATATTTATATTTATATTATATTATATTTATTATTTTGTATATTTTGTATTTATTTATTTATTTTTTTTAACAGGCATGAAAATGTAATAATGCAAAAATCGTAAAAGTTCCAAAAATGGGCTTCATTTTAATAATGTAGGCTAACTATAAATAGAAGTTTTTAATTTTGGGATGAAATATGGCCGAAATATTTCTTCAAGAGATTCATCTAAATTATTTAGCTTTAGACGACTTATGTACTTTAATATGCTTAAACAGGAAATAGGTTATAGTTTTGAAAATTACAGTGCACTAACGAAAAGAACTTTGGCATTACCATGTTTTTTGGACATGGTACTATGGTAATACCATGGTGTTTTGAACATCATGACAATATGCTTTTTTTTTTTCTTTTTCATGTAAATAGATTTGTCACCCATCCCATAAAATACGGGATCATCCCGTATTTAAGGATGAAAAGTCACGTCCAGTATAGAATCAATGCATCCTGTATTTTAAGCTGGTCAGATGGTGTCATGGCGAAATCAATCAAGATCTTTAATTTAACCTTGATATTCCAAGTGGCAACTCCATATGTAAACAACACCGTTGTACATGTATATGGTAATTATTCAGTACCGTGGTCAGGGGCGTGGTAAGGATTTTTGGGCCCCCTGATAACGTTGCACTCTGGGCCCCCTATCTTATCGCAACCCGCACAACATTTATTTATTTATTTTTTTGTAAAATTTATAATTTTTAATAAACATGACCATAAGGATGATTACACCTTCAATGAGAGACAATAAAAAGAAGCAAAATTGAATTTGAAAAGTTCATTAAAATAACTGAATTCATTTTATAGAAATAACTATACAATAAATTAATATATAAATCAAATAAAATCAAATAAAATCAAATCACTTTTATTGTCACACAATCATATACACAAGTGCAATAGTGTGTTAAATTCTTGGGTGCAGTTCCAAGCAACATAGCAGTCATGACAGTGATGAGACATATACCAATTTACAATAAACTTAAGATTTACACAACACAATTTAAAATCTAATATACACATAATTACAGACAACATAATATACAAATAATAACATACAATGTACCATATACAATACACACAATATAGAATACACATTATAAAATAAAAAAATAGTATATATAGTATATATAAAATGTTCAGTAGGTTGTATTGTACTGTATTGACATTCAGGATTTCGGTTGATAGTCAGTTGCCAGTGTGTTGTTAAGAGAGAATATAATTTATGACATTCCAGTGTGAGATAATAATATTAATAATGTGCAGTGCTGATGTATATTGATCGGGAGAGATCAAGAGTTCAAAAGTCTGATTGCTTGGGGGAAGAAGCTGTCATGAAGTCAGCTGGTGCAGGTCCTGTTGCTGCGATACCGCCTGCCTGATGGTAGCAGTGAGAGCAGCCAATGGCTCAGGTGGCTGGAGTCTCTGATGATTCTCCGAGTTTTTTCACACTCCGCCTGGTATATATGTCCTGGAGGGAGGGAACCTCACCTCCGATGATGTGTCTGGCAGTTCGCACCACCCTTTGCAGTGCTTTGCAGTTGTGGGAGGTGCTATTGCTGTACCAGGCGGAGATGCAGCCAGTCAGGATTCTCTCTACAGTGCTGGTGTAGAACTGTGTGAGGATGTGGTGGTTCATTCCAAACTTCCTCAGCCGTCCCAGGAAGTAGAGGCGCTGATGAGCCTTCTTCACAACGGCCTCAGTGTGGACAGACCATGTGAGTTCCTCAGTGATGTGGACACCCAGGAACTTGAAGCTGCTGACTCTCTCCACTGGTGCTCCATTGATGGTGATGGGGCTGTGTTCTCTTTCTCTTCTCCTGAAGTCCACCACAAGCTCCTTTGTCTTGCTGACGTTGAGGGAGAGGTTGTGCTCCTGACACCAGCGTGTCAGAGTGTGCACCTCCTCTCTGTAGGCTGTTTCCTCATTGTCAGTGATCAGACATACGTGTTGCCACACAGTCATGTGTGTACAGGGAATACAGGAGTGGGCTGAGAACACAGCCCTGTGGGGCTCCAGTGTTGAGGGTCAGTGATGAGGAGATGTAACTGCCCATTCTAACCACCTGGTATCTGCTTGACAGGAAGTCCAGGATCCAGCTGCACAGCGAACTGTTTAAGCCCAGAGCCTGGAGTTTCTCATCAAGCTTGGAGGGCACTATGGTGTTGAATGCTGAGCTGTAGTCTACAAACAGCATTCTCACATAAGTGTTCCTTTTTTCCAGGTGGAAGAGAGCAGTGTGTAGTGTAGATGCAATGATATCATCAGTGGAGCGGTTGTTGCGGTAAGCAAACTGCACTGGGTCCAGTGAGGGAGGCAGCACAGAGCAGATGTAATCTCTGATTAGTCTCTCAAAGCATTTGCTGATGATGGGTGTCAGAGCAACAGGACACCAGTCATTTAAGCAAGTGATTTTGGATTGCTTTGGTACAGGCACAATGGTGGACATTTTGAAGCATGTGGGGACTACAGACAAGGAGAGGGAAAAGTTGAAAATGTCCGTAAAAACACCAGCCAGTTGGTTCGTGCACGTTCTGATGACTCGGCCCGGAATGCCATCTGGACCCACGGCTTAACAGATACACAATCTTGTTCCAGTACTGGCATTTTGCTGCTCTGATAGTTTTGCGGAGGGCATAACTGGCTTGTTTATGCTCCTCCGTGTTCCCGGAATTAAAAGCGGAGGTCTGCGCATCAAGTGCCGCGCGAACATCGCTATTAATCCAAGGTTTCTGATTGGGGTAGATCCATAATGTTTTGTTTGGAAAAACATCCTCTACGCACTTTCTGATAAAACACTTTACGTTATCAGTGTGAAGCTCAATGTTGTCATCAGAGGCGGACCGGAACATCTCCCAGTCTGCGTGATCAAAACAGTCTTGTAGCGTAGAGTCTGATTGGTCCGATCAGCACTGGGTCATTCTGAGGGTGGGTGCTTCCTGTTTCAGTTTCTGCCTGTAAGCGGGCAGAAGCAGAACAGAAGAGTGGTCCGATTTGCCAAATGGTGGGCGGGGGAGGGATTTGTAGCCATCCCGGAAGGGAGAGTAGCAATGGTCCAAAACCTGGTCCCCTCGTGTGTTGAAACTGATGTGTTGGTAGTATTTCAATGCTATTGACTTGAAGTTGGCTTTGTTAAAGTCCCCGGTCACAATGAACGCAGCCTCAGGGTGCGCGGTTTCCTGCTTGCTTATACTCCCATACAGTTCCTTGAGTGCCCGGTCTGTGTCGGCTTGTGGCGGGATGTACACAGCTGTGATGATGACCACTGTGAATTCCCTCGGTAGCCAGAATGGTCGACACAGAAGCATGAGAAATTCCAGATCAGGAGAGCAGAAAGACTTGATAGAATGTACGTTCCTCTGATCACACCAGGATTTGTTGATCATAAAACATACACCACAACCTATGCTTTTACCTGAGAGGTCTTTCGCTCTGTCCGCTCGGTGCACGGAGAACCCCGCGGGTTCGATGGCTGAATCTGGAATCTCCACAGACATCCAAGTTTCCTTAAGGAAGATAATGCAGCAGTCCCTCATCTCTCGTTGGAAAGAGATCCGTGCTCTCAGATTGCAGAGCTTGTTGTCCAGAGACTGAACATTTGCCAGTAGAATACTGGGTAGCGGGGGTCAATTTGCGCGACGTCTTACTCTGATGAGAACGCCAGCTCTATTTCCCCTTTTCCTTCTGCGTTTCAGCAGCCGGGCTGCACCGACAACGGGCTCCGCTGCCATGTTTGTTAACAGCGGGTCGGCATTGAGGAATTTGAAGTCCGGTTTACGGTGTGTAATTGCAGAACCAATGTCCAAAAGTGTTTGTCTGTTGTAGACAATAAGGCAGACAACATCCAAAACAAAAAAACATAAGAACTGTAAACAAAACAAACAAAAAACTACAATGATGTGTAGGTAGCTCAGCAAGAACCCAGGGCGTGCTGAGTGACTCCAGTCAGGTTTCCTAAGCAACCAATTGGCCCGGTTGCTAGGATGGGTAGAGTCACATTGGGTTAACCTCCTCATGGTCACTATAATGTGGTTCTCGCTCTCGGTGGGGCGTGTGGTGAGTTGTGCGTGGATGCCACAGAGAATAGCATGAGCCTCCACATGCGCTAGGTCTCCGCGGTAACATGCTCAACAAGCCACGTGATAAGATGCGAGATTGACTCTCTCAGACGCGGAGGCAACTGAGATTTGTCCTCCACCACTCGGATTGAGGCGAGTCACTATGCCACCACGAGGACCTAGAGCACATTGGGATTTGGGCATTCCATATTGGGGAGACAAAAACTTTAAAATCTAATTAAAACCCTTTTGCCTTTATTAGAATAAAACTAAGTAGACTTCTCCTTCCTCTTTTATAGTTTTAACATGAATCTATAACATTTCTGTCAAATCATACCTATTACTACAGTTGGTGATGCTACAATAATGGCAACCATTATGTTTTCTCGACTTTTCCTCATCAGCGCTGTTTAGAATGGCGGGACTTATGAGATGTTAGACTTTCTCCATAGTGCTTTAAAGTTGAAAATTAACATTTTCATTCAGGCTTTGTGGTCTGTACCGCGCTGTTTAGCGTGCCACACAATCCAGTCAAGCCTGGTTTATGACGCTTCCAGCGCGAGGTTGTGCACGAGTCGCTGCTCTGTACAAATGCATTTAGCACTTAAAGGCTTTTTTGGGACAAACCAATTAACGTCTTAAGGGGGATCCCACACACTAGATCATCTTTATTATCGAGTAAGAGCAGTCTTCCTTACGGCACCCCTGACCGTGGTATATATATCATAGTACCATAACATTATCCAAAGACACCACCACTGTACCATGGTAGTGCCACAGTACTGTTTTGTGAAGGTTGTAAGCTAAGGAATCTAAAGTCATTTAGATTCCAGACAAAGATTCTAAAACAGAAACCAGAGCTAAATAATAGGGAAAAGACTGTTGTTTTACAGAGGACACTGCCCTGATAAAATGCTGACTTTGTGAGATGAAATGACAACTTGTATTGTGTGTCCTTGATTTACTGTGCAAGGCTATCTGGGGTCTAATTAGACCCAGCATTATTAGCTTAAGCCAGTATCCATAGACGTATTCCCTCATAGCCGACACACACAGTGTAAATTAAAGCCTTCAGCTTGTCTGTTCACTGTCTGTACGAGTCACTTACTCCCACCTCTGTCTCTGGAGCATCATTTAGATGGCTAATATTAAAGAGAGACAGCAAAAGAGCAGAGGTGGGACACAGGAAGTAATACCAGACAGGGATTCAGAAGAGTGGTTTGACTTATGGTGGTTTAGTGATATGGGTCTTTGTTCTGTGAACCGCTTAGGCCATTTTAACTGCTGTTTGAGTGGTCCCACTCTCTGTTCTTCTGGGCTGCTCTGCTGGCATGGAGATATTATTGGCTGGTGTCCAGCGGGGGAGCTGTTATGACTATTATGCTACACAGAGACTTGCTGTACATGAGCGCTGGTTCATACTCATTCAGAGAGTCCAGCCGGATGCAACTGTATTGTTTTCTTTTCCCTAAAGACCATCTGGGGGGAAAAAAAAGCATCCCTAAACCAGTGACTGGAAGTCAGGTTCTCTGACTGTGCTGGCCCAGTGTTGGGGAGTAACTAACCACAAGTAGCGAGGCTACTAACTTAAAGAGATATTCTGGGTTCAATGCAACAGCATTTAGGGCAAAATGTTAACTACTACAAAAATTCATTTTGACAAAAATTCATTTTGGAAAAAATAAAACAAAAAAACTCTGGGTTACATGGAGGCACTTACATTAGAAATGAATGGTGCCTCACTGTTTCACAAGTATATTCATAAGACATACCGGTAGTCATAAGGTGTGCATCTTATATGTGTCAAAATGCAAGATATTAGTGTGATTAAAATAACTTACTAACTTTTTCTGAGTGGAATTATATCCAATTTTACAACTTCGTTGCCATGAGGGTGTAACGCCATAAACCAAGGGTCTTCAACAGGGGGGCGTGACCCTCAGGGGGTCCATGATGGGGGTCCGCAAATTATTGTTTGATCCATCATTAGCACTTGTAATAATCACTCACATGTGAGCGATAGCTATAGATATGTGTATGAATATTAATCCATCAACATGTTGAAGTTCCTCACACCTGCATGCCAAATCTTCCTCTTTCTTTTTAATCCTTGCTCGTATTTGCGCATCTTGTGTATTTAGTTATAAACTGATTGGAATGCTAAACACTATTAAAGTGTGACGAAACTGAGCTAGTCAGCAGAAGCACGCAGCGCAGACAAACCATTCATGTGGCCATGCTCATCACGAGCCATTCAAACCGCAACACACATCAGGTTCAGCAGCGCTGCAGTAGAGGGTTGCGTGAGTAAACGCGTCTGCTTTGCATTGGTTGCGCTGTGCGGTTGAGCAGATGACAGCCTACAGTTTCTTTTATTATTAGTTGCGTTTTGCTTTCAGAACAATAGCCTACTTGCCTGGTGTAAATAAATAGTAACTACTGAGATTATCAAGCTGGCATACACGGTCCTTAATGTTCCACACACACAGGACGGTGACTCTCAAAATATAATTAAAGGTGCACTCAGTCATTGTTTTCCTCATTACAAAGTTTTACTCCTAATGAAATGTAATTTTATAATATTTGTATAAAATGTATCACTCACATGAGATGAAGACTCCATATTAGTAACCTTATAACATTTTTTATTCTGCATGGACAGGGTCTGTCTGTCTGTCTGTCTATCTATCTGTCTGTCTGTCTTTTTATTTTTATTATGGAGGGAGTATTGAACAGTGATTAACAAGGAAAATGTAAAATGTAACTTCATGTCAGAAAAGTTGTAGACCACTGCTGTACGTTATTTAATGATTATTTTAAAAGCTTTGCAATATAAACATCATGAAGTATGTACACACAATAATATGTTAGCCTATCATACACATTTTTATAGCCATAAAGCGCAACACTCAATTTTATCCAATATGTAACAGGGGTCCCGGCTACGTCCCTCTACCCACCAAGGGGTCCTTGGTCCGAAAGTTGTTGAAGACCCCTGCCATAAACCCTAAAACGACCATAAAAATGATGATTTAAACTGCTTTAGAGCTCAATTATAATAAACTAGTTTTAACAGAAGAATTAATGTAAGTGCTTCATATTATAACATCTGCCAAATGAATAAATGTAAATAAATAATTGTAAATGTAAATTATGTCACACATGCTGTCGATTCATCTTAACTTGTACTGAACCCAGAATATTCCTTTAGCTATATTTTTCAGTAGCCTGACAGTAGGTCAGCTTTTTTTTCAAAATAGAGTAGCTTTTCCAAGCTTGTTTTTCCAACAAGTAGGCCTAGCGGTCTAGTGCAAACAAATGCTACATTAATGTTTTAAATGTCACATTTTTGCACGAGCGCGCTCCTAAACTGTCCTCTTTCAAATGTACCATTGCAAAGTCTGAATCTTTTAAGTGAATCGGTTCCTCCTAAACTGTCCTGTCTCTAATGTGGAAAGTAATTATTGTGAGGGAATGTATATGAAAGAAGATTCACAAAAATGAATCAAACTTTCTAATGCTAAATATATAAAGCCAGATTTATTCATTCGAATCAGTTCGTTCGGTAAATGTAAATGATTCAACAACAAAAAAAAAAAAAACCCTGTATTTTCTTATTTTTCATAGCGAAATATTTAATTAAATGGTGATATTCAAAAAAGTTTTAGTCATATAAATTAGCTTGTGTTCTTGTTTTTTGTTGTACTTAGTGTAAATTTATCTGTTCAAACAATTGAAATTGTTCATTTTAAAACCCACATTGTTCTGTGCCAGACAGATTCGACTCTGATTAAAATATAAATTATATTGTAAAAGGTATTGCCTTCTTAAGTAGCTTCAACATAGTTACCTGTAGGTACTTTTTGTTTGTAGCAAATTTAACTACTTAACTAAAGAGTAGCTTGAATGTTGAACTACTTTAAAAGATGAGTATGTTGTAGCTTTGCAAACTACAGTATCAAAGTAGCTTCCCCAACACTGGTCCGGCCAGCCCTGCTGAAAAGACCAACTAAACCAGCATGCAATTCCCATGCTGGTCTAGGCTGGTTTATGCAGGTTAGTGCTGGTCTAGCTGGTGAACCAGCCATGTTGTTCACAAGCAAAACTTCTACACTTTTGGTAAGCACCCGAGTCTGTTTGACTTCATAGTTTTTTTCTTTTGGTTGGTGTAAAAGCAGTGCGATGTGCACACATGCGAACCACACCCTAGTCCACATAAAAAGGTGGTCTGGGATACGGTTCGTGTTAACTCTTGTACGCTTCGCTGTTGGTATGAATGCAATCCATGTTTAAATCATGGAGAGAAACTACTATTGATGACATCTAATTTGCATATTTGCATTCTAATTTTCCAATTTTTTGCTGTATAATGGATTTCTCATTGCTGCTGGTCTCGTAAAAAAAAAAAAGTACAACAGCCAGTAATGGTAACATCCTTCTGTAGAGAGATAAGACATGTGTTGCTTGTAGAGACATGCTAATCACACCCCCAGTATATTGCCTCAGGCAAGAGGTGGAACAAGTCTAGAGTTAAATACCTGTCTGATGAGACGTCAGCAACATAGAATGCACCTTTGTCTAAACATGGCCGTATGTCATCAGAAGAGAGTTGTTGACATTTTTACCTGGCATATTAGACTCATACAAGCCACAAATACACACACACACACACACACACACACACACACACACACACACACACACACACACACACACACACACACATTTGTATGCTTTCCAAGACAAACCTACAATGAGATGGTCTTTCAGAACCCATTCCATCTGGACATAACTGTTTGTAATCATTTTCCATTCCAGGGAGAAAACCTTTTAATCATTTCCTCTGAACTGCTACTAACCTGACCTGGTCATTGGAGTCCTAGATGAAAATTTACTGAGAGCTCATTATTAAAAAAAAAAATTCAGTCTCATTCTCTGCACATGTTGTTACTGAATTGTTGCCAAGGAATGGTTTCCCTCAGGAAAACAGAGAATAATTAATGCAGTCTATTTGACAAGAGAGTGAGTGGACTTGCGATATGGCCACTGGGTGTCAATGTTAAACAACTTGAAGAAAGTGTGTATGTTTCACACTATTCCTTAATCAGTTTCAAGAAATGTATAAACTTATAATCTTACAATATACTGCATTTCTGCACTATAAATATTATTATCTGCATAGGCTGTCACAATTTGTTATTTTCTAATGTTTTATAAAGGAATTAGGTCTTATTTCATGTTCTTTGAGGACAGTTAATGATTCAAAGAATACGTAAATAAAATAAGCCCAAGTGTTGTTTAAAAACCAATTTAGCTCTTTCTGAGGGAAAATTAAAATGAAATTTTAGTGTAAATGAGTAATATTCTGTTCTCTCCTGCACATGAAGTCGCTGTCTGGTTATCTGTTTAAGTGCAAGCTCACACCTCTCTAGGGATTCTAAAATTAGCGTCACTGTCGATAAGATAAAAGGGTTAGTGCTCTTTGCCCAGTGGGTTAGTCCACTCAGGGTAAGTGGCATGCAGCCACAAATAACCTAATTCCTCTTGTTCAAGGAACCTGCCCGTACCTGTTCCAGTTTAGTCTCACTAAGGCTAGGAATAATGACGGTCTTTCTATGTCTTTCTCCCTTAATCAAATTCCTGATAGCACATGTAGATCACCCAGGAATCTAATTTGATGTGTGTTTAAATCTGGAAGACATATTTTTAATAAGACGTTTCCTCTCAAATGTCAATAAGACCTTCAGCAGATGTCTTTGAGATGTTTATGATTCAGAATGTTTGTAAATCTGCTAGTTTTAAGATGTTTAGCAGATGTTAATTAGATTGTGATGCATCTCTTGTACATGTACGTGTGCCTTGTGGTTCAATCTACTCTCTGATGGCTTATAATAAGCAAATATTTAAATAATTTAATGAAAATTATGTCATCATTTTGTAAATTAATTAGGGTGACATTCCCTTATGAAAATTAACCATAGTTTTACCATAATATTTGTAATAAAACCATAGTAAACACAAAATTAACCATGGTTAGTACAAAATTACTATAGTAAAACCATGTTTACTAAATGGACACTACAGTAGTAAAACTATGGTTAATTGTATGAAGACTATGGTTTCCGCCAAAAATACATGCATGTTACTATAGTCATGGTTACTAGAGTCATGGTTACTACAGTTTTACAATAGTAAACCATAAGCCGCTTTTCCACCATTGGGCTGAACGGTTCTCGTTGCAAAACCATGCCCATCCGGGCCAGTTGGCACGTTTAAGATGCATGAATGTAATTAACAAGTACGTCAGTTGACGTGAGAGGTAAACACTGGAGCGAGTGCGCTATGGAGGATGATTGCATATTTCAGTTTTTAGGACTGCTTTCCCCCCTTGTTTTTACTCTGCTAAAGCACAGAAAAGACACATCCCATGAAAAAAGAGGAAAAGGTGAGAGGTTTACCATCATTTACAGAGTGGCTGTGCATAACAGAGGACACAAATAAAGGTAAAAGTTCCCAGACTAGCTAAAAGGACATTTATTGTCAAGTAATATATTATACAAGTTTTAATGAGCTAGCTGGTGTAATCTACCTTCCAGACAAAAAAGGCTTGTAGAAAAATTATGTACTTTTCTAGTTAGACCATCATCATAAAATCATGAAGATGCACTAAACATACCCTATTTTTTAACCTGACTATAGCAAACTTTTCCAGCTACTTGGAAACAAATAAGTTACCTTGCCGTTGGCACATACTATAGCCATTCCATCAGCATGACTGAGTACGGTTAAGTACAGTAAGCCAGACCGAGAGCAGATGGTAATCGTGCCATGCCAAACCGTGCTCAAGTAGAAATGTTACAGGAACCATTCTTCACCGTGCTCAGAACTGTTCGGCCCAATGGTAGAAAAGCACTTGTTAATTTTCGTAAGGGTTAAACAAATATAATGACAACATTAAATTGAACGTAAGTATATATTTAATATACACTAATAAGACACCTAGAAAAACACCCTATTTTATATAACTGAATCCAAATATTAATAAAAAGCAGCAATAAAGTAATTATTTTGCTTCAAAAAGGATGGCAAAGTCCTGTTAATTCGGCACAGGCCTCAACTGAATCAGAAAATCATTTATGTGAACTAGTTCATTTATGTGAACCATCCTAAAGAACTGACTCACAAAAACAAATCGAAGTTCCCAATGCTAAATATAAGGGAATCGTTCATTTTAACCATTTAATTTACATGAACAGTCCAAAAGAACCGATTCACTTACTGTAAAGGTTATGGTTTTCCCAATGTTACATGACAGTGAGGATGGTTCAAGGATGCATGTTTGATTACTCCCTCAGCTTTATTGCTGTGTTCGCAATACAAAGTGACAAATGTAGTTTTGTGGCGCTATGCCGCTGCTCATCATAAAAATTTAGCCGTTACTGGAAAAGCTACACTATTGTGAAAATAGCTGAACTACTGTCACGCTACTTAAAAAAGTAGTTAAGTTAGGAGCATCTCTACTTTTAGTTAACTACTCCCCAACACTGTACTAATCATATATGAATGCTGAATTGAAACGTTAATACAGTCAACTGTTCATTTTTGCTGTTTGTATGCGGGGATAATGGTACCTGAGAAAGAACAGATGTCGTTTATGTCTTTGTACACTACAATCTGAGAAGAGATGGTTGTGTTGATGTTGGTTTACAGATTAGTGGTAAATTACAAGTTAATGGTCTTGAATTAAAACAAAGGATTTGTGGTGCTGGAATATTTTAATTGGCCCAAGAAGGGGGAGATTTGTGGGTTTTAGGAGACATTGGACCCCAGGCAATGAATCAAGCTGTTGTGTGGTCAGACCAGTTGCAATAAATAACATTTCCCAGTGGACCTCGCCTGAGTCCGCGTGTGCCTCAGATTATCTTGGTTTGTTGAAAGGGCTCATCGTATGTGTATGTGTGCGATTGTATGTGTGTCCAAAGAGACTGGCCATCGTTTTTGTCTCAACTTTGATAAAGGCACTGAAGTTTAAGGCCAAGAGCCGTGCCAGGTTGACCTTGATTAGTGCAGAGGGCAGTATTAGAGGTGGAAGCACTTTTGAGTTCACAACTGTCACGGTTCTGGTAAGCCCACAGGTTTGTTATGTTTGTTTTGTCATTTTCTCTCCCTCGTGTTTTGCAGACGCGCTCCATTGGCATGATCAGTGATTCCACGGGAACGGTCATTGTTCTCAGGGTGGCACTGATCAAGCCACTGATTAGCTTGTTGAGCAACACTTGTTCCAGCCTGATTACACTCCCTACATATGCCCTCATGTTTCTATGGTTCTTTGTCAGATTGTTATATTAAATTGAGTATTAACCTCACTCTGTTGGTTGCCCGCATTGTTTGGGTTGTGGTTTGGCTTCCAGTCTTCGCTGAGTTCAGCCTGGTAATCCATGAAGGAATTCCGGTCTATGCCTGCGTGCCGGGGATCTACACTTCTGCTGTTGCTCACATTGTCCGCTGGACATCTCTCTCATCGCCTAGCTTCTATGGAGGATTCTGCCAAGTTTGTCCTGACTTCCACGATGCACAAACTCCACTGATGAACACACTACTCTCTACTCTGCACGATGGCACATTACTGACTTTGTGAATAAATATTTTGGAATTTTCTGCTCCTGTGTCATTCTGTCCAGCACCTACACGTTACAGAACAATCTGGCTGCAGCATGGACCCAGCAGAGGATTCCACTCTTCACTCCACCCTCTCCCAGCAGGGAGTTCTGCTGGGACGTCAGCAGGATCAGATTGCCACCACAAACCAGGCTTTAGAGGTGATGGCCTCATGTCTCACTGATCTCACCTCCTATGTGCAACAGCTTGGCCCATCTCCGACTCCTGAATCTCCGCAGGAGGTTTCCTCACCAGCCCCCACGACGCCTGTGTCTTCTGGACGTTTTGAAGCCTGCATTCCTTATCCTACCTCGCATTCAGGTGAGGCTGAATCCTGCAGCACATTCATCTCACAGTGTTCCCTGTTCTTTACCTTGCAACCATCCATGCTCACTTCGGACACCATGAAGGTGGCTTGTGTCATTACACTCCTCACCAGTAGGGCTGGTGAATGGAGCACTGCTATGTGGGACAACCAACATCCCTGCTGCACTTCATATTAGACATTTATTTTGGAGCTCCGTCAAGTGTTTGATCGCTCGGCTCAAGGTCGGGAGGCGGCGAGGATTTTGTCTGACTATCTCAAGGAGATCGACGAGTTGCTGATTACACGATAGAGTTTCACACTCTTGCTGCTTCTTTTGAATGGAATAATAGCGCTATGAGAGATCGCTTTCTGCACAGATCTGATGACATTCTGGATGAGATTTATTCATTGGATTTACCTCCACGATTCGACAATTTGGTGGATTTGGCTATTCCAGTCACCTTACTCTATACGTTGCTGTCACCGTCGACACCATATTTCACCTGCTATGGCGGTTGATCATCCTACCTGCTCTGCCTCTCCAGCTAAATCGTCAGAACCTCGACCCGATCATGAACCTATGCAAGTCACCAGGACTCAAATCTCCCATAGGGAGAAACAGCGGCACCTTATTAATAGATTGTGTCTCTATTGTGCTGCCCTGGGTCACAGGAGAAAAGTAGCTGCACAGGAACAAATACTAAAGACGTGACATGGATCTAGTAGAACATCCTATTGCTCGTTGGTAGGAGAGGGGTTACTGGCGAGTGCAACACCTTTGGATAAATCCCCTGGACTTCGGACACTTCTTCCGGTTCGATTGCAGTTTGGATCGGCCTGTTATACTGTTTCTGCTTTGATCAACTCTGACACTGAGGGCAAGTTTATGGACCTCGAATTAGCATCCAAATAGCGACTTCCCATGTTTCAGCAGGATGAACCTATCAACGCCCATACCCTGAGCAGAACACCACTGTCTGTCATCACTCACTCCTCTAAGCCGGTCATGTTCATCTCCGGGAATCATACGGAACAGTTGTCATTCCTCCTTAACCCATCTCCATCAGATCCAGTTGTGTTGGGGCATCCTTGGTTGGTAAAGCACAACCCACACATCGATTGGCCAACCAACACTGTTCTTGCTTGGAGTCCTTATTGTCTGTACTCTGCTGTTTCCCCTGTCCAGTCTTGTGTTTCGTTGCAGGATGAACCAGCAGACTTATCCGTAGTGCCGTTGACATACCTTGATCTGAGGGTGGTGTTCAGCAAGTCCTGCGCTGCAACCCTTCCTCCTTATTGCCTGTACGACTGTGCTATCGAATTGCTCCCTGGCACTTCTCCACCTTGGGTGCGAGTGAAGTGTGCTTTTCATGTACAGTCAGTTCCGTTTCTGGGGTTCATCGTTTGTCCGATTGAGTGTGCATGGACCGACTAAGGTAAAGGCTGTTTCCGATTGGCCTACCCCAGATTCTCGCAAGGCTTTGCAGAGGTTTCTGGGGTTTTCTAACTTTTATTGGAGATTTATTCGAAATTAAAGTCAGCTCGTCACACCTTTGACGGATCTCACCTCCACTCGCACTTATTTTTGTTGGTCCCCGGTAGCCGAGGATGCTTTTTCAATTTAAACAAGCGCTTTTCTACTGCACCTAATCTAATTACTCCTGTTCCTACAAATCAATTCGTGGTGGAGGTGGATGCATCTGACATTGGTGTCGGAGCAGTCCTGTCCCAGCGCTCCTCCTCGGACAGAAAGATGCATCCGTGTGCTTTTTTTTAGCATCATTTAACCCCAGCTGAGTGAACCTAGAGTATATTCATAGCACCAAACGTCTTAACTCTTGGCAGGCCCGCTGGGCGGGGTTACTCTCACGGTTCTGGTAAGCCTGCAGGTTTGTTTTGTCATTTTCTCTTCCTCGTGTTTCGCAAGCACGCTCGACTGGCATTATCTGTGTTTCCATGGGAATGTTGTGCTCAGGGTGGCGCCGATCATGCCACTGATTAGCTTGTCGAGCAACACCTGTTCCAGTCTGACTTCACTCCCTACATATGCCCTCATGTTTCTCTGATTCTTTGCCAGATTGTTATACTAAGTTGAGTACTTACCTCGCTCTATTTGTTTAGATGGTCTTGTAACTCTGTTGGTTGCTTGCGTTGTTCGTGTTGTGGTTTGCCTTCCAGTCTTTGCTGAGTTCAGCCTGGTAATCCATGAAGGAGTACCAGTCTACATTTCTGCTGTTACTCGCATCGTCCGCTGGACATCTCTCTCATCGCCTAGCTTCTTTGAAGGATTCTGTCAAGTTTCTCTTGACTTCCACGATGCACACACTCCACTGACATACACACTACTCTCTACTCTGCATGGTGGCACATTACTGACTTTGTGAATAAATATTTTGGAACTGTTACCTCTGCTCCTGGGTCATTCTGTCCAGCACCTACACATTACAACAACAAACTTCTGGTTTGAGACATCACAGACATAAATGGACTGGAATAAAGGACTACATGGATTCTGAGAAACATCCACTGCTGTGCTCAAATATTTGCTTCTGGTTGTACTGTAGATAGGATGTTCTGCTTGATCCATGTCACATCTTTATTATTTGTTCCTGTGCAGCTACTTTTCTCCTGTGTGAACAGATTGCATGCTTATTTTGTGTGTGTGCATGCACATGGACATTTGCATGTGGTTAAACTTATGTAACCAGAGCAAACAAAGTGACCACTTTCTCTCTCTCTCTCTACACACATACACACACCATCCTATTTCCAATAAATGTGTGTTTGTGCAAGGCTAGAGAGATGGCACTAACTCCATGGAGACCAGGGAAGCATAAATAAGCCACCTGTCTAAAAGCTCTGTAGCGCTGGTGACAAAGCACACACTTTAAAGCAAGTCTTTGTGAACTCACCGATCAGTACACGTGGATGTTTACTCATTTCCCCGATTTCAGGTTGAATGTAAAGACCTTAACTGGCATTCTTACTGACGTTGCGTTCATGCTTTTTTACATTTTGATGTCAAAAGCAGAGAATAATACCAAGATTTCAAGTCTCATGGAAACACGGTTTTCTTGCTTTGTCGGATTTTTTGAATAAGCAGATTTTTGGTAGCAGTCAGTATTACTGTGCATTTAAACACACTTATTAATTCACAGATTCGAGTCCCTGCACAGAAATTCCTAGGTCCCTCAGTTTTCTTTCTTTTTTATTTTTATTGTGAAATATTTAGTTAAATGATACTATTTATAACTATTTTTTTGGTTATAAAAAGTAGGGTGTATTCTAGTTTTTCTAGTAGAATTTACTGTTATTATATCTGTTTAATTCTGTCACCCTTATTGCTATCAATGTTCATTCATAAAAAAAAAAAAACATGCTTTTGCCAGAAAAATTTTACTCTTATTAAATTATAAAATGGAGAGTTTTATACTGTATATTTAAAAATACATTAAGTGGCAAACAACGTGGTTAGCTCCTTTTTGTTTGTAGCTAATCTAACTACTGTTTCAAAAGAGTAAAGCTTGACTGTAGTTAAACTATTTCAAATAATGTGTGGCTTGCAGATTGACAACCGACAGTTTCAAAGTAGCTTCCTCAACACTGGTTAGCACACTTTTAAAAACGAGGTTCTGTTTGCATCAAGTCTGTGTGTGTCATTATGGTTCCATTTGGGCATCCATTATTGTTGCCATTGTAAACCACTATTTGAACTGTTACATTTAATTGTGAAGACCTATAAATTTGAAGATAATATCTGTTGGCATGCCATTTCAACATGATCACATGGGAAGTCGGCATGTTGTTTCCGAGACTTCCAGTACCCTAGGATCGGTCACATTTTGCTGACTCACCAACAAGTGCCATCTCCTGTCAGTCAATTTTTCATCAGCTCCAGGGTGTTTACCTTCCCCTGTGCCATGGCCGGAAGAGCGTTGCATCAGTAGTGTGGGAGACCTTGGTTTAGATCCCATGTTGAAACCAGGAGGTAATAATCAGTTTAACAATCACGATTCAGAGGTTGCATTTTCCCCTTTAACATTACATTTTTACTCCATTGATGGTTTGGTTTAGGTTTGAGGTTTGGGTAGGGGGATATGTTTTATAAAATAAGCATTCCTATTCACTGTAGTACAGCCCATACAGCTGAAAACAACTACCTTAACAACTTGCTTTTGGTCCATCTAAAAATGGAGCTCACATGTGCCCATATGCCCAACAACACTTACCACTTTGGCCACTGGGGGCAGTGTTTCACATTTCAGTAAGCATTTTAGCTAAATAAAAGTCAACTTACTGTTTCTGATTTTGCTGTGAGATCAGTCTGGCCATTTCAACAGAAAGTATAACCATCTGGCACATCCATGCATGTTTTTGCTTCCATCCTGCATGTACGCAAAGATGTTTGAGCCAGAAATCTAGTGCACTCTTTACCCATGAGTCCAATTGTGTACTACCAATCTGGTTTACAGAGATGTGTGAATGATGTGGTAACTGAACAGGAAATTGATATGACCTTGCTTGGTAATGCCACATGTTGCCACTTAACATATTACTGAGATTTCAAAGGGGTTTGGAGTGAATGCACAATATCTTACAGAAAAGCTATCAGACAACCCCATGGGCATAAATGTAGATTTAACATGTGATCACCCACAGGAAAGATTTTTTCCAATTTTAATAATACTTTAATCATGTAAATATATGACACCAGTAATATGACAAATATGAATAAATAGAAAAGGCTTCTTATTTATTACTATACAGAAAGACAGACACTTGTTTTTGTGCAATATCTGCTTTTTTACATTTCAATGTAAATATTTTTATAAACTTAAATAAGGTTACAGTTTGCATACAACAATAATCCATTAAAAGACAAATTCTTCAAAAGCCAGCATTTTGGGATGTTTCAGTCTGTTTATGCCTGCCTCCCTTGTCTTGAACTTAAAATGTTTGGGAGAAGGCAGCCAGAGTGTCTGATAAGATGGACGGAGTGTCATTAAGGAATGTGCAATGATATGACATGGACACTATAGGAGCCTTGTCTGGGTATCTGCATGAGTGAAAACAACATTTTGGAAAACAACAGGCCACAATGTAAGCACTAATGGGACGTACAGGGCCATCAGACATTAGGATGAGTTATGAGGACAGTCTTCATTTAAAGTTTGTTTTGGGAATGAAGAGCTGGGACAGAGTCCTTGTATCTGAAAATTGCAACTATTTCAGAGAGTTAGAGGTGGACCTCAAAACCTAAAGGTAATGTGTGCAATTTTTTAAGTGTTAAAATACTTTCTCCTGTCCCAGCTTCATGTGGCTACAAAACTATAAGTAAGCCATTCGTAGGTTGATTTTCCCCAAAATTGCAAACATTACTCTGTTTGTTTGAGAGTCCCGACCAGTCTGACACAGCAACAGTTAGCGCGTTCACATGCGCAAACGTCATTTTCAAATGTCATGTAATCATGGTTTTCTAGCATTGTCAGATTTTTTAAATAAGCAGATTTTTGGTAGTTTGCATGCATCCAATGTCAGGATGCGCAGAATGAGGCTCAGGACCCAAACGCAGAATTGAAAATAAAATGAAAATAAAATTAAACACGAAACAGACATGGGACAATGATGCAAGGTCCTGTCAGACAAAAAGACAAACTGACAGAGTGACAGGACTGTGACATTAACAACCCCCCAAAGGGATGCCTCCTGTTATCCCAAAACGGGAACATAAAACAATACACAAGACAAACAAAATGAGCACTAACACAAAACAGAAAACACAGCAGAAAGAGAGGGAAACCAAGGAGGGAGTTTAAGGAAAGAGGCAGGTTCTGGCAGCCTGGGAGGAGGCATCAGGGAAGAGGCGGGGTCCGGCGGCCTGGGAGGCACACTCAGGGCAGAGGCAAGGTCTGGCGGCCTGGGAGGTGGCCTCAGGGCAGAGGCGGGGTCTGGCAGCCTGAGAGGCAGCCTCAAGGCAGAGGCGGGGTCTGGCGGCCTGAGAGGCAGCCTCAGGGCAGAGGCGGGGTCTGGTGGCCTGGGAGTTGGCCTCAGGGCAGAGGCAGGACAGTACTGGGCTGTGACCGCGGACAGGGGGCAGTGGACTGGGCAGCGACTGCTGGATAGGGTTCAGGAGGGAACAGCTCAGGGGGCGGAGCAGTGGAAGGCTCAGGGGACACTGGCTCATTGACCGTGGCAGGCGTGGGCACTGGCCCATTGAACGTGGCAGGCGTGGGTGCTGGCCGTGGCAGGGGAACCACCTCTGTGGCCGTGGACACTGGCAGTGACAGGTGAACAGCCTCCATGGTCAGGAGCACTGGCCAAGACTGGGGAACAGCCTCCGTGGCCGTGAGCCCTGGCAGAGACTGGGGAATGGCCTACTTGGCCGTGAGCCCTGGCAGAGACTGGGGAATAGCCTCCATGGCTGCGAGCACAGGCAGTGACAGTGGAATGACCTCCGTGGTCATAGGCAGTGGCACGGGAATGACCTCTGTGGCTGTGACCATAGGCAGTTTCAGGGGAATGACCTTTGGTCATGAGCACTGGCAGTGAAGGGAACAGCCTCCGTGGGTGCCGGCAGCGGCAGAGGAATGGTCTCTGTGGGCGCTGGTAACAGCAGGGGAATGGCCTCTGTGGCCGTGGATGTCATCAGTGGCAGAAGAATGGCCTCTGTGGCCGTGGACACTGGCAGTGGCAGGGAAATGGCCTCCGTGTAACAGCAGCAGTGTTTCTCACCACTCGGAAGAGGAGGAGAAGGGCGCCCACGGCCAAGGAGGCCATTCCCCTAATGCTGGCAGCAGCAGGGAAATGGCCTCCATAGGCACTGGCAATGGCAAGGGAATGGCCTCCGTGGCCATGGGTGCTGGCAGTGGCAGGGGAATGGCCTCTGTGGCCGTGGACACTGGCAGCATCTGAGGAGTAGGTGCACTTCTCCTCCTCTTCCGGGCGGTGAGAAACACTGCTGCTGTTACAGCCACTGCCTCCTGGCAGTCAGCTGTTGGCTCCTCCACCTCCTGCCGGTCGGCAGCGGGATCTTCCACCTCTTGGCGGTCAGCTGCCGGCTCCTCCACCTCCTAACGGTCAACAAAAGTGGCCTCGGCCGAGGCGTCCACTTCCGTGAGGGGGGTGCCCTCGTCCTCGGGTTGGGATGAGGATTGGAAGTCCCCCAAGGGACAGGCCGTGATATTCTCCACCCATTTAAGGGCAAGCCTGACTGCCTCGGGAAACCCCCCATCCTCACCCCATTCTGGGACAATTGATCTTATGGGCTTGTTCAAACTTGCCCAAAAGAGATTAATTAGGCAGGTCTGACCGTATCCCAGACCTGAGGACAATGATACAAATTCAAGAGCATAACCCCACATGGACTTGTCCTCCTGCCATAGCACGTAAGCCTGCTTAACTTGCGCTCCGCACTGGTGACCAGTTGAAAAAAAATCTCTGCTGGGTCCGTCTTGGCCAGTTCGTAATGTCAGGATGCAGCAGAATGAGGCTCAGGAACTAAATGCAAATTTGAAAATAAAAGGTTTTATTTTTCCAAAATAAAGGCAAAAAACTCAAACAACCTCAAAGGGGAAAAAACAAGGAATGGAAGGGCTGGAGGAAAAAGTGGCAAAAAAAAGGACCGACTAACAAGACCGACTGGAACACACACGACTGGAAACAAGATGAACTGGCACTGGCCAGCACACACAAAGAGGTTAAAATAGGGAAGGATATCAAACATGTTAATACAGGGCAGGTGTGACTAATAAACTAAAATAAGGAGGTGAGGTATGACATAAGACAGAAAGACACGTGGCAATGCAGAAAAAACAAAGCCACGTGCTCTCACAAGACACAAAACACCTGAATGGCATGAGCGCACATCGCCAAGACAATAAGGCAATATACGCCCATGCCAACCAACAGACAAGACAAGAGAATGCATAGCAACGGCAAACAAAGTGATACCACGCATTCTCGCACTAAACAAAACCTGAGCATACATTGTGAGGCAAACGCCACGCAATGCACGCAAGAGGTGACAAAAACAAGCCAGGAAACCTGTGCAAGAGTTCTGCCACACACAAAGCTGAAGTGACCGAACCTCAGCACAAAGTGAAGACAGCTCGCAACCCGGACGCGCAGCACAAAGTGAGCGCAACGTGCATCCACGGTCACAAGGGACAGACACAAAGACAGACAGAACATGGACCATGAGTGTCCGGATCCCGACACAGGCCAAAACCAAACCAGACAGGAAGTCAGAACCCAGACACCATGCTCCGGACATGAAACACAAGATAACTCGCGACCTGGGTGCACAGTGCAACGCGAGCGCAACGCGAGGCACACCCGTGTTCGCGAGAGACAGACATGAACTACTGATGCGGGTGCACGCCTCCATGATGACATAATCGGATCCCGACAGAGACCGAAGCTGATCCAGACAGGGAAGTCAGGATCCAGACACCATGCTCCGGACATGAAACACAAGACCAACAAAGGAGCGCACGGCAGGGAACCAACACCAAACCCGTGCGCCCACACAGAGACAGAAAACAAAACACGAGACAGACATGGGACAATGATGCCATGATCTTGTCAGACAAAAACCCAAACTGACAGAGTGACAGGACCGTGACACCCAATGCACTCCCAAAAACTCCCAAAAATCAGCTGATTGAAAAAATCAGACAAAGCAAGAAAAACATGTTTACATGAGATTTAAAATAATCGAGTTATTCTCTGCTTTTGACGACAAACTGTGAAAAGACATGCACACAACACATGCGCACTTTGGAAAAGCCAGTAAGAACGCTGAAAAAGGTGTTTACATGCATTGTGAAATTGGGGTAATGAGCAAAAATGAACCCTTGTCAGTCGGTTTATTCTTAAGTCATTTATGACCTTACACCGATAAAGGTAAGTCATTTAAAGGAATAGTTCACTTCAAAATGTAAATTATCTCATCATTTACTCACCCTCTTGTCATCCCAGATATGTATGACTTTCTTTCATCTGCAGAACTCAAATTAAGATTTTTAGAAGAATTTCTCAGCTCTTTTGGTTCATACAATGCAAGTGAATAGGTGCCAACATTTTGATGCTCAAATAAATCATATAAGTCAGCATAAAAGTAATCCATACGACTCCACTGGAATATATATCTTCAGAGGCGATATGATAGGTGTGGGATAGGTGTGGGTTTTAAACAGATCATTTTCACATTCTTCTTCTTGTGTTTTTGTTGATTCACATTATTCATGCACACCACCCCTTATTGGGCAGGGAGAAGAATTTTAAGCAAACAGACTTAAATATTGATCTGTTTCTCACCCACACCTGTCATATCACTTCTGAAGATATGGAGTAAAACACTGGAGTCATATGGATTACTTTTATGCTGTCTTTATGTGCTTTTTGGAGCATCAACATTTTGGCACCCATTCACTTGCATTGTGAGGACCAACAGAGCTGAAATATTCTTCTTATCATCATAATTTGTGTTCTGCAGAAGAAAGTCAATTGGTGTCTATGTACAGTAAACACACTCATAGCTCAACCAATCACTTAATTGTTTTTTTAGGTTGGACCAACGGCAGACATTAGTAGTGTTTGGGAAACCTGCTTGAAAACAGTATTTTTGTTATTGCAGTTCCATTTGGTGCCACTAGTGGCAAAGTAATAAACACTTCACCTTTAATTAAGTCAGAGTACATGTGTATAGGATTGAAGAGAAACATTTTAGAACTGGTTCCCACTGTTTTGTACACAGCTGGCAAATCTCTAGAGGACTGAAATAATGGTAATGCCAAATAATGTAGCGAAATGCATGGTTGTGAACAAACTGTGATTTGGCCTTGGGATTGTTGAACCAAAGAGTAGTGTGCTTGTTGCCAAAACCCACGCAGACTCATTAGCTTATAAACTGTTGTTGGTAATGAGATGTTGTAGTTATGGAGCAGTCCTCAGGAACATTTCAAATGAATGACTTAAAACCTGAACATCTGAGGCCAAGAAACAGAATACAACTTATTGCCATAATTATAAGGTGTGTGGTCTAACATTACTAAATAAAAACAGTTTAAACCAGCCTGAGCTGGTTTTCTGGTCTCCCAGCTTGGCCAAGCTGTTGCTTAGCTGGTCGGCCAGCTGGTCTCCTAGCCCAAACAACTAACAAAGATCTAAAACCCATCTAAAACCAGCAAATGGACTGCCTTAACTGGACTGGGAAAACTATTTTAGGCTGGTCTGAGGTAGTCTGTTGTTGTCATTCTAGATACATTTTACTCTATCATTATCATTGACCTTCTACTCTGACTACAAAGATTTCCGTGCACACGAAAATGACAGAAGCCATCAATGGGGTTGAAAGCTCTGTCTTATTAAGCAAATAAGACCTAATTAAAGATTAATATCTTAACTTTGACCTGCACCTAGAAACTGTTGTGAGTAAAGCTATCATATCTAATCACCAGTTTCCTTCAACATACAGCGAAAAAACCATGCATGAAGAGTTTGGACAGGGCATGATTAAGCTCCCACAAACCCATAACAATGAATGGCTAGCGTAGTCCATCCAAACCGCAGATGAATTGCTCTACATCAGCATGTTATGTAACGTTCTGCAGCCCATTAGCACTGAATCAGTGGTACAATGTAATGGAGGAGTAAGAACAGTCTTTGTTTTGATAACCCACGAGGACTGAGAGGCAGAAGGCCAATGAAAGGGTTAAAGGATGGGCTGCCACCCCAATCAGAGTTAATGATTAGAGTCGAAACAGGACTGCAGAAGTGAGGGAGCGGGCAGAGGCTGTGTGTGGGGGGATTTATAGGGGAGAGAGTGAGAGAAAGGGAGAGAGAAGCCACTGTGCTTAAATCTAGCTGGCTGCCTCGCTGGGAATGTAATCCATATGTGTGCACGAGTTCAGCTGCAGGAGAAAGATATTACCCGCAAAGAAGCAATTGTCTCTGCTTTTCTTGTTTGAATTCCACTCATACTGGCCCCTGGACTTTGGCTCTGTTAAGAGCCAACACAGAAAGAGAGGTATAGCAAGAAGAAAGTTGGAGAGAGTGAAAGCAAATGCGAACAATAGAGAACAAAATGACAGAAACAGAGGACTTAAAAGAGGAGGGCGTACTGAGGTAGGTCATCTAAAGTTTTGGCTTTGTTTTTGGATGAATGCTGGCTTAGATGCAGAGGTGGCACTTTATGCTGGGCTGTTTATAGTATGTCTGGATAGGAAGCAAGGAGAGACCAAGTGTGTGTGTGTGAGATAGACTGATACATGGGGGTGTGGAGCTTCTGTATGATCCAGCAGTCTGGCATGTAGTAAACATGTAATGTTTTATGTAAAGATTGTGGTCACTTAGGATAATTTTGGTTTCAAAGTGCAAGTTGTCTGGAGCAAGTTTCTTGTATTCCATGACAAGAGAATGGTATCAAGTTCAAGAGTCCACCCCACATCCCTAACCCTTCACCTGCTTGTTAAACATTATCAATAATGGTTCACCCTTTGTGTTTATTAAAGATATATTCTCAATAAAAAATATCTGCTTGCAGAGATTAGTGAACAAAGTGGGAATCATGTTTTTCCCAATATTATACCTCCAAGTGTTGATTACTCTAAGGAAATACAGGGCAGTCTGGAGATTTTGACTGGAAGAATTTCTCTCAATTAAACACAGTTCACTTACAATAAAGTTCGAAGCTTGAGAGTGCAGTCAGACAAGAACAACCATTTGCAGTGTTGAACAAAAATGCTAGTGGTGCAAAACTTAAAGGAATATTCAGGGTTCAAAGAAAGTTAGGCTCAATCGACAGCATTTGCAGCATAATGTTGACTACCACAAAAAATTACTTCGACTCGTCCCTCCTTTTTTTTTTTTATATATAAGCAAAAATCAAGTTTACGGTGAAGCAAAATGGAAGTGAATGGGGCCAATTTTTGGAGGGTTTTAAGGTAGAAATGTAAAGCTTATAATTTTGCAAAAGCACACATGAATTATTATGTTAAAACTTGTTTAATATTTATGGTTCAAAGTTGTTTAAATCATCGTTTTTAAGGTCATTTAGGGTTTACGGTGTTGTGTCGTCATGGCAACGAAGTTGTAAAATTGGATAGTACTTTACACAGAAAAGATTCGTGAGTGATTTTATCACATAAAAATAATGCTAACATGCATATAGTTTACGTTATGTGACTATACTTTTGAAACAGTATTTTTTGAGTATTTAAACATTTATGGTTTGGCCCCATTCACTTCCATTGTAAGTGCTTCACTGTAACCCAGATTTTTGCTTTAAAAAAAAACAAAGAAAAAAAAAAAAAGGTGGGACAGGTCGCAATGAATTTTTTTTATAATCATCATTATGCCACAAATGCTGTCATTTGAGCTTAATTTGTATTGAACCCAGAATATTCCTTTAAAGGGACAGTTCACCCAAAAATGAAAATTCTCTTATTTACTCACCCTCATGCCATCCCAGATGTGTATGACTTACTTTCTTCTGTTGAACACAAATGAAGATTTTTAGAAGAGTATCTCAGCTCTGTAGTTCCATACAATGCAAGTGAATGGTGATCAGACATTTGTAGCTCCAAAAATCACATAAAGGAAACATAAAAGTAATCCTAATGACTGTAGTGTTTAAATCCATATCTTCAGAAGCAATATAATAGGTGTGGGTGAGAAACTGAAAGTACTTTTTTCCCTTTAAATCTCCACTTTAACTTTCACTTTCAGATGTGAAAGTGAAACTAAACAGGCACCACATGTGACGTTCAGATGTGAAAGTGAAAGTGGAGATTTAGAGTTATAAAAAAAAATCTGTTTAATTTAAAAATGTATCTGTTTCTCACCCACACCTATTATATCGTTTGTGACGATCTGGATTAAATCACTGAAGTCATATGGATCTGATCAAGGTCTGATCACCATTCACTTTCATTGTATGGACCTACAGAGCTGAAATATTCTTCTAAAATTCTTCATACGTGCTCTGTAGAAGAAAGTCATACACATCTGGGATGGCATGAGTGTGAGTAAATGATGAGAGAATTTTTGGATGAATTATCCCTTTAAGCCAAGTATAAAGAATTAGGGTGCTTTTTGGTTTCACACCATAAGCTAAATGAGCACATAAGCAGTGCATATTTTTTGGCGCTTAGATTAACAAGTTAGAGTATACAGCGAAAAATGCACTACAAACCCATTTTACCATATAATCTTTTGCAAGATAGTCTTTAATGAAACAACATGAAATACTGAGCAAACCACTCACCTATTCTTTGAAACGAGATCTGTTGGGCTTTACAGCTTCACATGCAGTGACAGGTACACAAGCATACTTTATCTATTCACTAAAACTGAACGAGTCCAAATGATTTATGCATTTTATAGCTACACTTTGGGGTTTGTGTTCCCTCTTGTTTAGATTAATCACCATTTGGATGTAATGTGATCCCTCACTTTGTGTAAATTAGATTTCACAGCGATCATGTTTGTAATAATTCTCAATGGCCAACTGTCAATAATCATTTTACATTTTATGGCTGTTATTCAATAAAATATTAAATTTAGTTGAATATTTTGAATTACATTGAGTTTCAACTTGCTAGCCCACCTAACCTGAGGTACCTGTATCTGCTAAACCTTTTGTTTGTCCTATCATGTCATGAGTAGAACTAATCCCTTGCCACCTGCGCAGGTGGCCGGCCTCTTACACCAAAATAAAAGTGTGCTGACAAGCTTGTCATGGTGTCGATTTAGGCAAGACCAACATTTATTCAGGCTTAGTGCACAGAACACGCCACCATAAGTATTGAAAGGTGAAATCTGTTGATTAGAATTTTTGTTGATTTAAAGTGCTCTGGTGTTGGCACGAGACGTCCCATTTCTTTTAGGCTGACAACTTGCCAGTCCATTTTATGTCCTGCACGCTCACCACACATACTACCTACTGGAGGTAGTATTGTGCTCAGGAATGTTCTGGGAACGCCCCTCTCCAGCTGGTGTGAGTGTGCATGTGTGTTGACTAGGACTCATCCTTCAATAAGGATTTGGAATTAGAAAGGCAAGTGCACAATGTGATGGTTTTAAGAGCTGTCTGAGGTTGTCAGGAGTGTGGAGTCTGGTACCGAAACAGTCATTAGCTCGGTCACGGAAAGAATCTTTGAAGTAGAAAAAGGAATATATAATTTTAGTACACATATTCCTCTTATCTGAATGACATCTCAGCACTTATTAGTATATTTCACATGAAATGTGGGCATGCATGCCCTTACCCAGTCTGAAAAAAAGGTAACAAATGTTTGTCAAGTTCTCCAGACGTTCTCACATGTTCCATTGAAATCATACTGTAAATGTGTCATCAGGGAATGGCATCTGTTGCCACTGCTTTATCTTCTGGCCTTGTTCTTCTGTGACCTGACTGACACAGGAACAGATGCACAAATAAGACTTCTCCTAAATGGCCCCAAGACCTAGCTGTCAAATCCCTGTCCAATCTCCAAGAGTAGTTTGTCCTTTTACAGATTTCCCCATGCAGTTTTAAAGCATGTCTGCAGTTTAGTAAATGACAGTACTGATCTCAGATCTGCAATAAAGGATAAATCCCATTGACAGATTCAAGCCCTACAGACGGCAGGCAAACCAATTGAGTTTTTATTGCTGGATTAATGTGTTCTCCTCAAAGAAGCACTTACGACGCCTCTCTAAAGGCACAACAGGCCTCGTCTGAGAGCCGAATTAATTCTTATTTTGTCAACATTTGATATGTGCTGTACACTCAGAGCATGATAATTAGCACAACACTGTTTCCAGAACATGCTTAATCTCCTAATTTAATGTGTTAATTAATTCATGCTCAGGAGATGGAAAATTTTAATTACACATGTTTCCAGAATTATCTCAATTCAAGATGTCCTCACACAGTCTGATTTATATACATTGTATACATACATGACAGCATAGTCCTGTCAGCCACCATTGTCATCAAATAAAGAAACAAATTAAATGACAGATTCTGAAAGATTCTGAAACGGCATACACTGTTAAAGTGTTAATTTATTATGGTTTTACAGTAGTAGGCTAGTAATAAGTGTATGGGATGTTGGCAGAATATGGTTACTAAAGTAAATATTTGGTAGGGGTATCTTGTCTGCCAGTATTCACATGATTCATTGAGCTTAGTGGGCTTTTTCAAAGCGAATTATCTCAAAAACCTTAGTTAAATTGCAGTGTTGTCATTTGTATTAAGTCTGGTTAATTTGTGTTGTTGAACTGTGTTGACTTTGTTTCTGTACTGTTTCTTCACAATGAGATTTATATTCCAAATGTTATCAGCAGTTTCAATATGGCCTTGGCTCTACAGTAAGAATGCTTTGTGTTAGCACAAGGAGGATATTACATGAAATAATTATTGAGGCCGTGGGTGTATTTGAATCCCTTTTAACTGAAGGCCAGTTTCCTACACTTATCTGTGAGTTATTATAGATGTGTTTACATAAAACTCACTGTAACTTTATGAGCTGTGGAAACATTTAGAGGAGTGTGTGTGTGTGTTCTCTAGATTAAAGGGATAGTTTACTCCAAAATGAAAATTCTGTCATCATTCTCTCACCCTCATGTTGTTCTAAAATACATTCATTGTACTTTTTTGACCACAACAGGAGATATAGTCACGTTTGCTTCTGTCACCATTCACTTTCATTGCATCCTTTTTTCAGCCTTGTCTCATGAACATTACATGACCGTGCCAAAAGCCAGTGAAATGGTGTTAATCAGATGAGGTTTTAAGGTAATTATTAGATGGAGGTATACATGAGTAAAAAGTACTGTTAACCTAAACCTAACCAATAATGATCTAAAATAAAATGAGAGGTAGACACAAAACAGACATCCTTAACCTAAACTAATGCCTTAATCTAACCGATGGTGTCCAAAAACAAAATGAGAAAAGCACATTTTATGAAGCTAGCTTCTATCGCTTCTATGACACTCTTGTCTCACGTGTCGGCTTTCGCGCTTGACTACTTTCGAACAATGGTCTTTGGAGTTTAAATTCCAACACTGTATCTTTTGAACTACTGTAGAAGCTAATTACACTGGAATAAGTTAAATGTTAAAATGTATCATTTTTCAAATAATGTGCTAGAGTAAAAGTGTTTTGAAATCATATCATAGCAGTGTGTGAGAAAATGTGTTTATAAAGTCATAATTAGTCAATGTACTCGTGATTTGTGTGAAAGTGAATAAAACGCATAGTTGCCTCTAGTGTTAATTTAACTGGGAAACCGCAGCGAAACATAGAACGTGGCACATAAAAGTCAGTTTGCAAACATGTACTTATAGTAACGTTCATTCTATGAGACTAGGTTGTTGTTTTTATCCATACAGTTAATGCGAAAGACTAAACATTTTGCCTACTATATTCTACCTTACTTGCAATCAGGGTCTTGAAGGAAAAGACATTTCATAAACCTAATATACTGTTGCTTTACTACATTCAGTCTCAAATGTATTTTAGAAACTGCACACAACCACTTTGCTGTCACCTTGGGGAACTCCTTCCATTTAACCATGAGCTTCTTAACAGTATTGTTTTATCAAACCGAATAGATTTTATTGATTTGCTTTTCTTTGTGGCAGTATGTTACAGGTCTAGAAATGTAAAGAGGTTCAAACAGAAAGGAGGAGGCGAGAACTGGCTTGAAGGTGCAACTCATAATTTAATAGTGAATTAAAGCAAAAGCCAAATAACAATCAAATATGCAGGACAGCTGCCTGAAGCTCTCTCTCACTCTTGAACTGTTGTCTCCGGTCGCCTTTATCCCTCGCACGCCTCATCAGGGTGACTGGGGTCTGGGCGTGCGTCATTCCGGCCCTGCCCCACCCTCCTCCATGCTACACTCCTCCCTGTGTTGCCTCAGGCATTGCGCCCTGCCTGCCAGCAGGTCATCCTCACTTTCTTTGACCTGGGAGGAGACAGAAAAAAAAAAAAAAAAAAAACAGCCGAGGGAAAGGCCAACACGGAAAAAAAGAGAAGAAAAAAAAAAACATACTCACCGGTTCTCCGATGTGCCGTCACGTGGTCCTCGATCACTCCTCCACCCTCTCAGGTGGACAACAGCCACTCCTCCCCGGGCAGACCAGAGTCAAACCTCCGACCCCCAGTGGACAGAACGCCCCTCTGCATTTCTGGCAGAACATGGGGACAGTCCTTCACCCCTGACAGCGGCCATACTGCTCCAGTTGGTCGGGGAGTTGATTTCCTCCTCCCCTGATGGACAGCGGTCTTCCCTCAACCCCTCCGCGTTTCTGGCGGCCGGCAGGGCACTCCTTTGCCCTTGGCAGCGACTCCATCGTTCCAGGCGGTCGGGGAGTCCAGTCCGTCCTCGCTTAGTGGACGGCGGCCATTCCCCGCGTCCGGGCGGTAGGGGTATTCCGTCCCCCGCTGGATGGCAGCGGCTCTCCCCTGGGTGGACAGCAGTGTCGAGGACTCTACGACGGGCATCCCTCCTCCCTCCTGAGTTTCGGCACCAATGTTAAGGGTTTCAAAGGGAAAGGAGGAGGTGAGAACAGGCTTGAAGGTGCAACTCATAATTTAATAGTGAATTAAAGCAAAAGCCAAATAACAACCGAACATGCAGGACAGCTGCCTGAAGCTCTCTCTCTCTCTCTCTTGATCTGTAGTCTCCAGTCGCCTTTATTCCTCGTTTGCCTCATCAGGGTGATTGGAGTCCAGGTGTGCGTCATTCCAGCCCGGTCCCGCCCTCCTCCGCACTACAGTAATTTAAGCCTAATATTTTCTAGATACTCAGAAAGAGTGCACTTTGGACTTCATGGAGTTTTTAAATTGTTTTCAGCAGACAGAAGATGTGTGATTATGAAATCAAGATTAGTTGTATGTAATGTTGTTTGTCTATCAGAGAGGCAGGTCAGAGGACACATTCTTTATATAATGTGTTGGTGGCTTGTGTGTACTTACATTCTTTGCTTTAACCCCAAACTCTGTCTTAAGCCATGTCTTGTGGTTGGTGATTTGTTAACTCCCTTGTGTTCCTAAAAGGATCTTGCCTCATGCTTAATCTGTTCTTGTCTCAAGAGTATAAAAGGTCCTTGATGGACACTGGCTAAGTTGATGAAAGGTTACAAAGAGACCAAAGACAACATTAACAGCTTAGCTAAACAAATCTGTTACATTAGCTTAGTCTTCTTGTCCCTTGATAAACTATTTCTCTAATCCTATATTTGTTTTACCAAAGGCTATCATTTACAGAAATCTGTTCATACAAGGTATACTGCTCTATTACCGAGCCAATATATCTTTAGAAATCACATATGAAGTTAAATTTGTTTTTTTTTTTTTTGCTTTTTGTTTCATTTCTGGTGGCGTTTGTTGTCACCAGTTGATGTAATCACACACAATAATATTAACCTTGCTTTAATTTAATGGAACAGTTGACCAAATAATGAAATGTTCACGCTTGTTGTTGTTTCATCCCATGTAACAAAAAAGGAGAAACTTTGAAGAATGTTTTCACTGTTTTTTTTCATTCAGCTAACACATTGAAGGGTTTTCAGGCTCCCAAAAGCACAAACATTACCATAAAAGTAGTCCATAGTAGTCCAATTTGAGCATTATATTCTGTGTCTTATAAAGTCATACTATAGCTTTTTGTGAGGAAGAGGCTAAAATTAATGTTGTTATTCAATGAATATCTTGACCTCAGTCATAGCTTCCTCATATTCCAACTTTGACATGTCACAATTAGTTACGAGACACATCAAGAACCAATGTTGCTTGGTGTTATTGACATCAGACTATACTTTTATCGGGATAATGCTGTATACTGTGTGCACACAAATTAACCAAAACAAGGAGTAGCAAATGGACAAATAGACAAACATGAGTCCTATTTATATACTTGTGTCAGTGGCTTGATGCTCTTTTTTTTTTTGAAGGGATCTATTATGTTATTCAAATACAAATTTTGAAATGCTGTTTTACTTGAATAAACCTCTACTGTAATGAACATATACATTTCTGCATTCAAAGTCATTTTTATTATTTTTTAAACCGAAGGAGTAGATTGCCCATATCATCCTTGATCTGATTTTACTGCAGCACCTGCCCCTCCATCAACGCTTTACGCTGATTTGTGTTTCAGGCAAGGCTGCCAATCCGCTTTATTCATTTTGACAATTGTAACTGGAATCACAGGCCATTTTGATGTGTGTGTTCTCCCTCCTCTGACCTTTTCCCCAGGCTTCAATTGTTTGTTTTATTGAAGCACCTGGATGTGACAAAGCTATTCGGTTGGAATCATAAATGACACAATGATGAGTGTTATCATAAAGCAGTGTGTTTTATTACTGTTGATGTTTGATTGGAATAATAACTGCATATATATTAGTGCACATATTTTGAAGAAAGTCTGGACATTCGCCAGATCTCTTCTTGGGTAAACACGCACAGTTCCACCTAAGGAGATCTATAATACCTGGAGAGAGCTAGTCTTCAGCATTCCTTTTCATCCCAATGGCAGTTGCTCGGATGGCGCATGCCGACCTGGAAGTATACAAAGTGTACTGCATACATACATCTTTTTAAGTCAATCACCTGAGCAGAAATGCCATTGCAGGTCATTACTCTGGAGCCGCAGGCGGTGGCGTATCCTGGACATTTTTACTGGGGTGGCCAAGATGTGGCACAGACCTAGTGTGGGGTGGCGATACCGGGAGAACCTTTATGAATGGCACATGATCAAAATGTGTAAATATCGCATTGCTTTGCTTCAACATCTACACATGTAGAATAAATGAATTCTTAAACTCATGTTAGCATTCACTGAATTGTTTGTATTCAATATCAGACTGTTGTTTTGACATTTGACAGTTTTCTATTCCTGTTCTATTTCAACCTATTACAGTTTCAGGGAATCTCTGGTTATTTTAACATAACATCCATTTTTAAATCAGTAATTGTTTAGGAAAAGTCAGTTACACATTTTTAAGAGCTATTCTCATTGTAGAGAATTAATCTGCGTATAACATCAGGTATAGTGTATAATCATATAAAGATATAAGTACAGGTGATAACTGATTGAGACGCAATTCAATCAATTATTCATTCATTTATTAGCTATAACTGCACTGTCCAGCAGAAACATTGTTAAACTGGGTACAAATCAGTGTGTGAAACTGGCTACGAGGGCTTATAGGTATCTGTCTGGAAACCCCCAAATTGCAGATTGAGCTCTGTATACAGTAAAAAACAAAACTCTATTTACAGTGTCTGTTCAGGTTTATTTTCCACATGTTCTGATAGCTTCAATTACTGTGAATATTACCAAATAAAATAGTCAAATCATTTGCGGCATTTAAGTGCAATTTGCCCTGCCTCTGCATATTTAAAATGTCAAATAAGGTATAAAACTTTGAAAATTGTATTGGTCTGACTGACCAATAATACACATAAAGAGCTCATAAATAACTCATGTAAAGATTTAAAGTACAGTCACAGCACAAACCCTTCCATTTCACACACAGGTTAGCCATATATATAACTTTAACTATTGAACATATACATCTGTAAAACGCTTTACACACCTTTACACATTAAATCAGAAAACATGGCATTTCATATTTCATGTCAATATAAAGATAACATGCTGAATGTGGTGTAGGATCTAGCTTACTCTTTAACCTAGCTACTGTAACAATGAAAAAATGTTTTCACATTCACATGAAAATTCGGGATAAATTAAACGTTAGATTAGATGAGCATACCTCTCAAATAACAGCTTTCTTTTTGACCACAAATCAACATCGTCAACTCATTGGAAGTTGGAGGTAGACGCTAGCTTGTGTCAGCTTCGTGCTTCTGACCGACCATTATACTCCAGACCTGGCGCCCGCTGCCCGCGACCTGCGGCACCTGCCTGGCCACCCGCGGCCTGCCCCTCCCCCCACTGATCAAAGATCAGCTCACACAGCTTCAGTCCCACCACTACTATAATGGTCAGAAATATAAAACTGACCCTGGGTCAGTGTGGCTCTAAATTAACAAATGACCTGAGATGTCATCTTTGATTAACAGGTGTTTCTATTGGTTCTTCGTTCTTGTGTTGATGAACATGATGAACTACCAATCAGTTCTGGGGTGGCCACAGGGTGGCCAATGAGATTTCAGGGGTGGCCCAGGTCACCACAGGCCACCCTCTAAAATCACCACTGGCCGCAGGAGAATTACAAGCACTGGTAGAATTATGATGTAATGAAATATTTGCTTTTTTAAAAAAAAGGCAATAAATAAATAAATAAATAAAATAAAAAATATTCATCAGAATACACAGCTACTTTTGAGTGGTTGTCTATAAAGAACATTTTTTTGCTTGCAAAATAATGTGGTTTCACCATCTACCAGTAGGGGCTAACTGCTGTTGATAGCCAGCCAAATCTTTGCCACCTGGGTACCACCTGAAATTACAGGAATATTGTAAGCATGGCCGGGTTTAAGGGGGGTATTGCCCCCCTAGAAATTTCTGATACCCTCACCCTGACTGACAGCAAAACGGTCAAGGGGCACTCTGCCCCCCAGACTGATGGGGAAACAATCAACGTTGTCCTCCCTAAATATACAGTAGAAGTGTCCCACCAAAGACTGCATCTTAGTGCCGGCCTTGATCGTTGAGCAATGAATCTCATAGTTATGAAAGAAAGCATTGGTCAGCAATGTTCTGGAAGGTGTATTCTATGACTTGGGCAGGAAAGCACAGAGCCCCTCTGTGTTGATATCTCCAACTGAGGAAGCAAGAGAAAGGGTAAAGAGAAAGAGGCGGAGGGAATGGTGGATGGATTTGAGCTTCAGCTAGCAAAACCTGACAGTGGGCACTAATCACTTGCAACAAAACTGTGATGTCATCAGGGCGTGTTGGACAGATTTACCATCTGCTGGACAGCAGGAAAAGTATTTGTGCCATCCTGCAAAACTGATGCATTTTTAATCCAGGGTACCTGTGAACCACTTTTTCAGTATAATTTTGTAAGCTTTGTGTTTTCATGGCCAGGAGCCAGATTCAACCATGTTATTTATCCATTGTGTGGGTGGGCGTGCTTAATGTTTCATGAATTTAGCGCTGTATGAAACTAATTACACTAAAAGTAATAAACACAAATTCAATGTGATAAAGTTTGAGTGCTAAGCTTATTTACAGTAGAATTTAATAGATGTAGTATTTCCTTACTTCAATGCTTGCAACATAAACTTTCTTATTGCAACATGGCTAACAGAGTATTTAAGTTTGTTATCAAATGCTGTCGGGCTAAGTGAAAGGCAGTTTAATGTACGACCTCATGCTACACTGAACACAATACTCAATGGGATATTTTTGGAAGTAAGTCTTGGGAGAAAGCCCTGTAAGCAGCCTTTTCCACCATAGAGTATTGATCCATTTGGGTGAGTCTTAACAATCAATATTTACCGCTACCCCTCCCCCCCCCAACAATCGTTAATTAGACACAGGTATATTTCCCCACCTCTGCTCTTTTATTTTATTGCTGCTGCTTTTTCTCTCTCTTTCTTCCTGTCTTTTTCTGCTATCCCAAGCTGGATTGGCCACAGGAAGCAACGGGACTTTACCCGCTGAGCTGATCGAATTGTGAGCTGCCTGTCGAAAGCAAGTATAAATGCAAAGCCAATAAACATAGACGTAAAGTCCTTGTGAAATCAAAATTAAAGTTTTGCTGCTTTTAGTCTATATTTATTCCCTTTAAGGTCATCAATATGCTAGCGTACTTCCAAATGTTGACAAAATTTGTTTTCAAAAGATATAAGAATTTAAAATCAACAGTCTCTCTTGCTTGACACACCGAGGCACAGTCATGACGACTCAGAGCACCTGAGAAACTTTGTCCAATCAAATGCTTTTTAGAATGAGAACACTCCCACCCCCTTGCATGTCTGGCTGTGTTCTAACTGGCGCTGAGGGTACTTCGAAAGGAGCACAATCCATACTGTAGGGTCAATTCCAAACAGATTTTCTGATAAGTATCGCTTAAAATTAGTTTTGACTTACCATTATAACTATTCAGCCTTCTGAAGCTCTCACAGTGGAGGGTAATTGTCTTGGTATGGAATAGAGCATAGGAATGATGACTTCTAAATAAGACACGTTGACACCGAAGCTGGACGAAAGGAAACTCGCTGGAGTGTATTTATATTTTTCTGCAGATGGAGGTTTTTTGGATATATCACTTGCATGACAGGTGTATCGCTTCATGCGCTTCCCTTCTTACCCTGATGCGCCCATCGCTTTGGAATAGGGTAAATCTGGACTCATCAGATCACATGACCTTTTTCCATTGCTCCACAGTCCAATCTTTATGCTCCCTAACAAACTGAAGTAGTTTTTTCCGATTAGTCTCACTAACAAGTGGCTTTCTTGTGGCCACACAGCGGTTTAGTCCCAATCCTGTAAATTCTCATCGCATTGTGTGTGTGGAAATGCTCTTACTTTCACTATTTAACATAGCTGTGAGTTCTACTGTTTTTTACAATGTGACCTCACCAAGTGTTTTAGTGATCTCCGATCACAATCATCCAAGATTTTTTTCCGATCACATTTCTTCCACGAAGCTGATGGTTCACCACTATACTTCCAGGTTTTAATAATACGTTGGACAGTTCTTAACCCAATTCCAGTGATTTCAGCAATCTCCTAAATTGTTTTCTTTGCTTGATGCTGGCAAATAATTTGCCCCTTCTGAAACACAGTATCATCTTTTCCACAACCACGGGATACGTCTTCCGACATGGTTGTTTAAGAAATGAGAAGCTACATACTGAATCAGTTGGGGTTAAAAGAATTGTTGCCAGCTGAAACATATTAATCACTTCAATAATGATCCAGTCATTAAGTATCTGTTTATTTTAATCCAAATGGTTACTTTTTTTTTTTTTTTTTTGGCCAGGCAGTGTATAAAGTGTTACCATTTTAGTTAATAGAGAACTAAAAATTATATATATATATATATTCACACTGCCTTTCAAAAGTTTGGGGTCACTTGACTGAAAAGTTTCTCATGATCTTAAAAACCTTTAGATTTGAAGGCGTATGCTTAAATGTTTGAAATTAGTTTTGTACACAAAAGTATAATTGTGCCAACATATTAATTTATTTCATTACAAAACTAAAATTGTATATAAAAAAAAAAAAAAAAAAAAAAAAAAAAAAACGATTTTGAAATGGATGACCGAATAATTGATGGGAACTCATTCAATACTGTTTAAAAAGCATCCCATGGTGAAACCTCAAGAAGCTGGTTGAGAAAATGTCAAGAGTACATTTCTGCAAATTCTATGCAAAGGGTGGCTACTTTGAAGATGCTAAAATATAACATAGTTTTGATTTATTTTGGATTTTTTAGACACAACACAATTCCTATAGTTCCATTTCTGTTCTTCCATAGTTTTGATGACTTTAATATTATCCTTAAATGTGAAAAATAATAATATTAAAGAATGAGTAAGTGACCCTAAACTTTTGACCGGTAGTATATATATATATATATATATATATATATATATATATATATATATATATATATATATATGCACTGGCGGCCTAACGTTTGGAATAATGTAAAGATTTTGCTGTTTCGGAAGGAAATTGGTACTTTAATTTACCAAAGTAGCATTCAACTGTTCACAAAGTATAGTCAGGACATTACTGATGTAGAAACAGCACCATCACTATTTGAAAAAAGTCATTTTTGATCAAATCTAGACAGGCCTCATTTCCTGCAGCCATCACTTCAACACCTTATCCTTGAGTAATCATGCTAAATGGCTAATTTGTACTAGAAAACCACTTGCCATAATATCAAACACAGTCAAAAGCTATTTAGTTGGTTAAATGAAGCTTAACATTGTCTTGTGTTTGTTTTTGAGTTGCCACAGTATGCAATAGACTGTCATGTCTTATGGTCAATATTAGGTCAAAAAATGGCAAAAAAAGAAACAGCTTTCTCTAGAAACTCGTCAACCAATCATTGTTTTGAGGAATGAAGGCTATACAATGCTTGAAACTGCCGAAAAATTGAAGTTTTCATACAAAGGTGTACACTACAGTCTTCAAAGACAAAGGACAACTGGCTCTAACAAGGACAGAAAGAGAAGTGAAAGGCCAGATGTACAACTAAACAGCAGGATAAGTACATCAGGGTCTCTAGTTTGAGAAATAGACGCCTCACATGTCCTCAGCGGACAGCTTCATTGAATTCAACCCACTCAACACCAGTTTCATGTACAACAGTAAAGAGAAGACTCAGGGGTGCAGGCCTTATGGATTTTCTGCCATTCTTCTCTGCAGATCCTGTCAAGCTCTGTCAGGTTGGTTGGGGACCATCGGTGGACAGCCTCTCCAGAGACTTTCGATTGGGTTTAAGTCTGGTCTCTGGCTGGCCACTCAAGGACATTCACAGAGTTGTCCCTAAGCCACTCTTGTGTTGTCTTGGATGTGTGCTTAGGGTCATTGTCCTGTTGGGGGGTGAACCTTTGGCGCAGTTTCAGGTACTGAGTGCTCTAGACTGGGTTTTCATTAAGGATATCTCTGTATTTTGCTGTGTTCAGTTTCTACAGAAGAACTACAGAGAGGTCCCATGAGGGAATGAGGCGTGGTCTGGAGGGATTCAGCCTCCTGGCACCTCTCAGGAACCTGATGATCAGGTCGTGCTTCCCTAAGGTCTTACCATCGACTGCGTCATGGTGTGCTACTATGGCGGCAACGTACACCTTCAAGGTGGAAGGAGACAGCCACCCTTCCAACCTCTCCTGCAGGAAGGAAAGCACTGATCCGACTGCGCATCTCTGGGGGTCTTCCCGTCGGGAAGAACACCACTTAGCGAACAGACGGCACTTAAAGGCGTACAGGCGCCTCGTAGAAGGGGCCCTAGCCTGTGTGATCGTATCTACCACCGTGGGTGGTAGACCGCTTAGGTCTTCCGCGTCCCGTTCAGGGGCCAGACATGGAGATTCCAGAGGTCTGGTCGCGGGTGCCAGATGGTGCCCAGTCCCTGAGAAAGAAGGTCCTTCCTCAGGGGAATTCGCCAGGGGGGGCTGTCGCGAGGAGCGTGAGGTCTGAGAACCACGTCTGGGTGGGCCAGGATCTATGCAAGTAGGCTCACTGAGGGAAATACATATTTGCGCAGGCCAGGGGGCCAGCTGTGTGCCAGTCTCGGTCAGGGCGTACCAGAGCAGGAAGTGGGAGGATTCTTGGGAGGCGAACAGGTGCACCTGTGCCTGTCTGAATCGACTCCAAATCAGCTGGACCACCTGTGGGTGGAGTCCCCACTCTCCCCTGAGGGTAACCTGTCGTGACAGCGCTTCTGCTGTAGTGTTGAGGTTGCCCGGGAAGTGAGTGGCTCGCAGCGAGTTGAAGTGCTGCTGACTCCAGAGGAGGAGACGGCAGGCGAGTTGTGACATACAATGAAAGCGCAGACTGCCTTGGCGGTTGACACATGCTACCATTCTCGTGTTGTCTCTCTGAACTAACACGTGCTTGCCCTGGATCAACGGCCGAAACCTCCGCAGGGCGAGCAGAATTGCCAACAACTTGAGGCAGTTGATGTGCCAATGCAGTTGTGGGCCTGTCCACAAGCCGGCGGCTGCGTGCCCATTGCAAAGAGCGCCCCAGCCCATTTTGGAGGCGTCTGTCATGACCAAGATGCGCCTGTAGACCAGTTCTAGGGTAACACCTGCCCGTAGAAACAAGAGGTCGGTCCAAGGGCTGAAAAGATGGTGACGGTGTCGTGATGACCACGCGATGTGTCCCGTGGTGCCATGCCCATCTCAGGACTCGAGTCTGAAGCCAATGCTGAAGCGGTCTCATATGCATCAACCCGAGCAGGGTGGCCACTGCTGAGGATGCCATATGCCCCAGGAACCCCTGAAAGTTTCAATGGAACCACTGTTTTCTGTTTGAATGCCTTCAAACAGGCCAACACCGACTGGGCGTGCTTGTTCGTGAGGCGTGCTATCAAACAGACTCAGCTGTCCAACTCCAAACCGAGAAAAGTGATGCTCTGAACCGGGAGGAGCTTGCTCTTTTCCCAGTTGACCCGAAGCCCTAGTCGGCTGAGGTGTGAGAGCACCAAGTCCCTGTATGCATACAACATGTCCCGAGAGTGAGCTAAGATTAGCCATTCATCGAGATAGTTGAGAATGCGAATGCCCACCTCCCTTAATGGGGCATGGGCTGCCTCTGCAACCTTCGTGAAGATGCGAGGAGATATGGACAGGCCGAAAGGGAGGACCTTGTACTGATACGCCTAACCCTCGAATGCAAACCGCAGGAAGGGTCTGTGTCGAGGAAGGATCAAGACGTGGGTGTACACGTCCTTCAGGTCTACCGCCGTGAAATAATCTTGATGCCGGATGCTCGCCAGAATGCATTTTTGCGTCAGCATCTTGAATGGGAGTCTGTGTAAAGCCCGGTTCAGTACTCGCAGGTCCAAGATTGGCTGCAACCCACTGCCTTTTTTTGGTACGATGAAGTAGGGGCTGTAAAACCCCTTCTTCATCTCGGCTGGAGGGACAGGTTCTATCACGTCCTTCCATAGGAGGGTAGCGATCTCCGCGCACAAGGTAGCAGCATTTTCGTCCTTGACCAAGGTGAAGTGAATACCGCTGAACCTGGGTGGGTGCCTGGCGAACTGAATCGTGTAGCAGAATCGGACAGTCTGGACCAGTCATCTTGACGGATTGGAAAGCGCAAGCCACGCATCCAAGTTCCACGCAAGGGGGACCAAGGGGACAACATCGTCAGATGTACCGGCAGGTGGGGCCTCGCGGCAGGGCAGAGCTCGAGGTGCCACACCCTGTTGTGGCTGTGCTGAGTCTAGGGACATCGAAGCACTTACCTGGCTCCTTGTGACCACCCCCAGAACAGCTTGGGATGGGGGAGAAAGAGGCCTGTCCTTGTGACCCATGGAGACTGTCACATCGGGGGCGGATTTGTGCCACAGCTGGGCACTCAGGGGCGGGAGGCTGCCGCTGGAGCGACAAACCTGCAAAATAGAGTGGTGGACGGTGGTCATGATGACGGCCGTGCACACCGGACACGTGACCCAGGGAACAAGGAAACCACTCTTGCTGAATTCTTGGGTACTGCAGCCACTTGGGCATGCAGCGCAATCAAATGCAAAAGGTAACAAAATGATTCTCCTCCCGGCCTTCAACCGGGGGATGGAGAGGTCTGCTTACCAGTTCCAGAGCAGCGGGTTTCGTCGACCCTGGGTCGCCTGTCTCAAGGGCGCTTTGAAGCCTTTCATGGGTTCTTGGCGGCCGCAAGACGGGTGGTGTCTGCTTCCTGCGGTGGGCTCCATGCTGGGGCCAGGCTGCGGCGGAGCCAGTGCAGTCACCGCAGGGGGACGCCCTTGGCGATGAGCAGGCGGGGTGCGGGATCTTGAGCCACGCCAAGGCAGGATATGCCGGAGAGGCTCCGTCTACTGCTCCACTGTCAAGAACTGCTGGGCAAAGTCCTTGACGGTGTCACCGAATAGGCCAGCCTAGGAGATGGGGCAGCAAGGAACCATGGCCTGTTGGCCTCACCCATCTCGACCAGGTTGTGCCAAAGGTGACACTCCTGGACCACTAATGTGGACATTGTCTGCTCGAGAGACTGCGCCGTGACCTCCGTCACTTGGAGAGCGAGGTCGGTCGCCAAGCGCAGTTCCTGCATCAATCCTGGGGTGGAACTACCCTCGTGCAGTTCCTTTAGCGCCTTGGCGGACTTGCAGGAGAGCCATGGCATGCAGGGTGGAGGCGGCTTGTCCAGTGGCACCATTGGCCTTGGCCGTCAGAGACGACGTAAACCTACATGCCTTGGACGGGGGCTTTGGGAACCCGTGCCAAGTGGCTGCGCTCTGCGGGCATAGGTGCACCGCGAGCGCCTTTATCCACCGGGGGATTGCCGAATAGCCCTTGGCCACCCCACTATCAAAGGTAGTGAGGGCGGGGAAGCTGAAAAGATCGGGACCGGGCAGTAAAAATGTGCCTCCCACGACCTTGTCAGCTCTTCATGCACTTCCGGGAAGAAAGGAACGGGGGCGGGGCGTGGCTTTGAGTGGCGCCACGAGCCCAGGAACCAATCATCGAGCCACGAGGGTTCAGGGAAGAGCGGAGGGTTCCACTCTAGCCGACGCTCGTGGCTGCCCGGGAAAGCATGTCGTCATCTCCGCGTCAGCCTGTGACTGGGCAATCGTCCCCGAAGGGAGGAGCCCAGCTGAGGCTTCCGCATCCGACTGGATGAGCCCGCCCTCCGATGCTGCGCTCGAGAGCTCATCACTTTCGCGGGCTCCGAACAAGAGGTCGAACTTGCCGTGAGACGTGTCGGCGGACTCACCCAGAAGCCTGATCGGGGCAGACGAGCGTGCTGGGGAATGGGAGGTCCACGGGGGATACTCGGTGGAGGTGATCCCATTGGGGTCCCCAAATCGCCGCCAGTGCTAGCCACACTGGCCTCATACCCGTGGGTAAAAGGACCGAGGCGGGGAGCCTCTCGGGTGGCTTGCTTTCTTACGAAGGTGAGCCGCGACCGCATCGTTGCCATGGACGTGTCCTCACAATGAGTACATGACCATCCACGAATGCTGTCTCTGCGTAAGCAGTGCCCAGACATGAAAGACAGTGATCGTGACCGTCAGAAGGTGAGAGATAACGAGCGCAACCAGGAATAACACACAATCGGAAAGGCATCTTTAAAAAGACGCATCTTTAAAAAGACGTTTTGTGTGTGCCGCTCTTTTAGAGAAATATTCTCTTTTAGAGAAATATTCTCTTATTTCTGCCGAAGCGCCCAGGGGGATTCTTTGCAGTGCACCAGTGCAGAGGAGGGAGAAGCCGCTGAAATGCGCCGTCGATCCAGCAGAGGTGAATGAACAGTCGTGGGAATTCAGCTCAGTGAGTTTGACCGTTCGGCTCAGAAGAGAAAATCTGAATGAGTGGTTGCATACCAGCTCCTTTTATACCCGTATGTCCGGGGGAGTGGCATGCAAATACCACTCGCCAATTTTCATTGGCCTTTTATCAAAGACCAGAGGTGTCTCCTGGAGTGACACCTAGCCAAGAGTGACACCTAGTGTCACTACATCGACACAAAGTCGAGTGAGTGACAGATAGGGAAATAGACTTTTTTGTTGTTGAAAATCATTATATTTTCATTTGATTAAAGTATGCATTTGATTAAATACAATTTGACCATAACATTTAATTAAAACATTTAACATGGAATCCAGGCAAATTAAAGGGAAAAGGCATAATTTGTATCTATAAGACTTAATGCAGTTCTTTTAGTCAAGTAATTTTCTTTGTAATTTCATCAAAAATCTGAGATTTTTTATTTTTTATTATTTGTTGCCTAACTATCAAGTTAGTAGCGATACTGAGGTACAAGGGCTGGTATCGTACCAAAGACAAAATTTTGGTATCAGAGCAACCCTATCTTGCACTGAGGAGAGGCTTCCATCTGGCCAATCTGCCATAAATCCCAGATCAGTGGAGTGTTGCAGTGATGTTGTCCTTCTGCAAGTTTCTCCCATCTCCACACATTATCTCTGGAGCTCTGGAGATATATATATATATATATATATATATATATATATGTATATATTAGGGCTGCAACGATACATGTATCCACGCCGAACCAGTACTGGGCCTTCGATACGGTACATGCAGTCACATGAATTATATTAAACCCAATATTATAAGAACATCTAACAAACAACATAAACCGCATAGAACTAAAATGAAAAAAAAGATTGTGGAGCAACACGGAACTGCATGGAACCAAAACTTAACAGAGTGCCACACGGTACACTAGAAACTGCGGATCAGATAAATGCATGTGAAGTTTATACTTGCTAGCTTGCTATTTTTCCCAACTATGATGGAACTAACAAAATATAAATATGTCAGACTTAAATAAGCCAGAGATGGAAGACCCACCGGCATTTCTAAAATCTGTTGTTTAGGAGTATTATGGTTTCGCAGTAAGCTACAGTAATACTGGGCAATGAGTAGTGAAGAGGATGAAGGCTGTGTGTCGGCTCTGTTTCACCGAAATCGGGTATGTCTCAGTGAGCACATCTAACATGATGACTCATTTGTGGCAACATCATCCACATATGTATCTTGAGTTTAAGGGAGCAAAGCATAAACAGCCTGTGCAAGTTAGTCTTGCCACAGTGTTCAAGCAGCCTCTTGCTGCAAGCTCAGACAGAGCTAAAGCGATAACAAATGCCATAGGAGTATTTATTGCTGTTGATATGCAACCATACTCAGTCGTCGAGAACACAGGATTTAAGCATCTGCTTAACGTGCTCGAGCCCCGTTATAAACTTGAAAATTAAGTACAAGTGGTGAGTTGAAAAGCAAAAGACAGAAATCTGCACTGCTAATGTCAATTATTATAATTGCCCTTTTTTAACTTGTATTATTATTTATGTTTTTATACAATGCGCATATAAGAGGCTCTTAAGTTTTGTACTGTAATTTCGTTGAAGAAATATGCATAGTGCAGCCATGTATAAATGAGCCTTCACAATAAGAGTTGTTGCCCATCAGCCACTGTGTTTTCTAAATAAATAATTTAAAGAACGTTTCTTTATTTTCCCTGCTGTACCTTTGCAGCCCTAATATATATATATATATATATATATATATATATATATATATATATATATATATATATGTACTGGGACTTAAACAGCCTCACTTTCCTATTGAAACACTATTGTTTCAATAGGAAAGTGAGGCTGTTTAAAGTCCCATTCCATCTCTGCTGCTATGACACTCATTGAAGATACAGTTGGGAGCCCTGGGCAGCTCTTGGCAATTCATTATGTAACTCTAGCTTTGAAGAACATGAAGGGAGGTGGTGGGAAACTCCCTGTATCAGTTCCATGATGCTTCACCCTGAGGACAGCTAGCAGAAAGCAAATCTATAAGCCACTCTGGGATCACGCACACTGTTTTATCCAAAACTTTGCCCCATTCCATGCCAAACTGTATCCTTTTGCATACAAACTAAAGGGGATGAGTAAGGGAGTAAATGATTGCACGAGACATTCAGATATTTAAACATACTTGACAGAAAAACACCCTGTAAAGGAAACATTTTTGGTCAACATACATAGATTCACACATCACAGATTGCGCATGTATGATCTCTCTCTCTCTCTGTGTGTGTGTGTGTGTGTGTGTGTGTATCATACCTCCATTAATGGCTCTATCTCTGACATCCTCAAAGCGAGATGAGTCATTGCATGTGAGGGTGAACATGGGTGTGCAATCTCAGGACTGCTGTTGCTAGGAAAAATTCTGAAATGCTGGGTTTGCTCTTTCTCACTTCCTCTACAGAAGACAAGTATAAAATGACTTTGAGTTATTTAAAGCGGTGGTGTACAGTATTGTGTCATTATTATTCATGATTCATCTTGACAACAGTATCTTTGAAGTCATTTCATATGCGATATATCTGTATGTGTGTGCGGTGACATATTCTATGCAAATTAACTTGTGTTAGAAAGCCACTGGCTCCATCATTGCAGTTGAAATAGACTCAGTGGAAATGTTGCTGTTGTGAGCATCAGAAAACAACAAATGATCATGGTGCAGCAGATCACTTTGAGGTTCACTGTATTATACTGCCACTGCAAGTTCACTGAAGGCAGCACTCGAATCTGATTATTAATCCCCCATCTCTCCATCCTTCCTTTCATCCCTCCATCCCCCTCTCATCTTTCTTCACACTCATGATCTGGCAAGTGGGCGGGCTGCCGTTGAGTATGTGGTCGTTGTGTTGTGCCAATTGTGAGGCTGCACACCACCACCATCTTGGCGATGCTGAAGTCAGAGGAGGGGCTTATAATTGCATCATCTCTAAAACCAAGAGAAAGATTAATAAAACACATGGATATATATGCACAAGCATGAACAGTATACATATATTGCATTCATCATAGTTTTCTGTCTCATTACCTGCTTTTTTATAAAGTGGACAATGACATCACAGATTTGTGAGCATAATTTCTCCTCCGGAATGGTTTTCTAGTTTAACCCTCACAGACCCAAGCATTGATATTGGTTATATATTCTGTTGTTTTCCCCCTTAAAGTTGTGTCATAAGGAAAAATTTTTGTGTTGGCAGGAATTTTGGATAAACGATTGCAACGTTTGGTTTGCATAATCTCACCACTTTTTTAAGCTTATAAAATGCATATTTGACTCTTAAATCCTGATAGGATGAGCCACGTTTGAAGCTGCTGTATAATGACTATTAACTTACATCTGTGACCGCACTTTCTATATTAATGCGCCAATGTTGTTCATACAGCTCGTGCAGTTAGGATAATTAACTAGATTAATTGGTGGAAGAACTGCTTATTCTAACTATATTTAAAATAAAATGTAACTGTTTCTTGAGCATTGGTGTCTTTTTTCATATTGCTGTTGCTGCCATTTTACAAGAGCAATAAGCTACTCAAGTATCTGTGTTACAATGATTTTACCCCAGTTAAGGGGTGTTCTTAAGCACAACATGAATCATTTTAACTTTGAAAAGCATTTCCAGCAATCTGGGTGGCTGAAATTTGGATGTGTTGATCCCAAACATCTCTGGCACGCTCTAAAGCTTCATTAGGCTACCAAAAAATCATTTATAATATTAAAAATTGCTGGATTGGCTCTGTTGGTTGAATAACATTAATGTCTACCACTAAGGTGCACTGCTGTATTATTGCAAAAGGAGATTCAAAATGTAACTATTTTCCTGTCAGTTTTTTATTTTTAATTTTTTATATTTAGTTATTTATTATTTAGCTGAAGTATTATTAATTGTTTTAAATGTGTGGAGCAGTTTTGCTACAGTGGGTCTCTGTCTTGTTTGTGAGTATAACTTTGTTGGATGGTTCATGTCATGTCAAGTCAAGTTTAATCAAGTCAAGTCAAGTTAAAGTCCATGTTTTTGTATTTTGTTCCCGTTGGGAGTTACGGCTTTGGAATTTCACGTTTGATAATAAAACTGCACTTGGGTTCATCACACGTCATCATCTTTGTAATTGCCAGTGACAGCATTACAGAATACCTGACCATCGCAAGATGAACTCAGCGGTTCAAATCCTGCGTCTTCACCAGGGGAATTGATCCCTGGAAATTATGTTGAGGACTTCTGCGCTCTGGCCTGCCGGATGGACTTTAATGAAGTCGCCCTCAAGGACATTTTCTGGGTGGGATTGAGTGAGCCGGTTTCCTCCTTAATACCTGACGGTCGCAGTTGCCTCAATCTGGCTCAGTATATCAACCTTGCCCTGCAGATAAGTGGTTCTACGTTCACTGTGGGGGAGGCGGATGCCAAGCCCGAGTCCCACGTCATGGCAACCAAGCCCGAGTACCACCTCATGGCCACCAAGCCCGAGTCCCACATCATGGCCGCCAAGCCAGAGTTCCTCGTCATTGTCACTGAGCTAGTGCTATCTTTTGCCCCGGATCACAGCCACGCCACAGCCTGCTCCATGCCACATCACAGCAATGCCTCAGCCTGCTCCATGCCATGTCACAGCCATGCCTCAGCCTGCTCCATGCCACGTCACAGCCACGCATGAGTCTGCTCCATGCCACATCACAGCCATGCCTGAGTCTGCTCCATGCCACATCACAGCCACACCTGAGTCTGCTCTGTGCTATGTCACAGCTACGCCTCAGTGTGCTCCATGCAAGGTCTCAGGCTCACCTCGCCAACGAACCAGTGTCGCCTCGTCCGTTCCAGAGCCATCTCTCACTGGGCTATTTGAGCTGGAATTGGTTCCCGCCTTTGTGCCCACCCTTAGTTCTCCTAATCAGGCAAGGGGAACTTTCGACCCTCCGACCCCGCCTAGACCCTCTGAGCCCTGGACTCCGCCTTGATCCGTCTATCCCTCAGTCCCACCTTGGCCCTATGTCCCTTCAGCTCCACCTTGGTCCTTCAGCCAACCGGCTTCTCTGGGGTCCCTCATCCCTCCGGCTCCACCTTGGTCAGTCAGTCACATGGCTCTACCTGGCCTCTCCTATCCTCCAGTTTACTGCATCACTCTGAGCTTGTGGCATCACCAAGGACCTCCTTCCCTATGGCTTCACCTTGGTCCTCAGTCCCACCAGCTCCGCCTCTGTCTTCCGATCCCCCAGCTCCACTTCAGCCTACAGTAGAGCCTATGGCGCTACCTCAGTACTCTGAACCTCCGGCTCCACCATGTCCCTGCGAGCCGTTAGCTACTCTTTGGGTACCAAGTTCCCTGGTGTCGACATCAAGTGTCTCACGGCTCCGCCAACCATGGCTTTGCACCTCAAGTCTCTCAAGGCTCCTCCCCGTGAGCCTCTCATAGCTCCACCTTCCACTGGCATTGCCCTGATCCCATGCTCCACGCCCTGTCTTGCCAAGCCACACATCTAGACCCCCCCCCCCCAGCTCCCTACAGAACTTTTTGATTATGTCATGTTTCATGTGTTTGTTCATGTTTTGGGGCGTTGGGAGCCGCCCCTAGTTGGGGGATATGTATGTTAATGTAACATTGTTTGTGAGTGTAACTTTGTTGGATGGTTCATGTCATGTCAAGTCAAGTTTAATAAAGTCAAGTTCATGTTTTTGTATTTTGTTCATGTTGGGAGTTACGGCTTTGCAATTTCACGTTTGATAATATAACTGCACTTGGGTTCATCACACGTCATCGTCTTTGTCATTGCCAGCGACAGCGTTACAGTGAGCCAATATGATTCCACCAGCTCAGTGCAGAAAGTTCTCTCCATTCCTTTCTGATGTGGAAGCTTTATCAGACCTGTCTGGTGCTATGACAGGGGAGATGAGAAGCTTACGACTGCTGTGCCAGGCACCTCATTCCTCTATATATGCCCAGGGAGTGAGAGACTTTCAGGTCTAATGCTGGATTTACTTTCAGCTGAAACTTGAATACCTGTCAGTGTACTGAGCAGTAGCAGCAAGAACATGATAGTTCTCTTTATAGGAGCATGCTAAACCTATTGTCTGTGATCTATATATTTATATGTACTGTATATATGAATTTATATCTGTCTGTCTGTATCCATCCATCCATCCATCCATCAAATCTCTATATTATGCTACAAATACATTTGTCACTTGTAATATGGCTAATACTAATGCAATATTTAACACAGTGTTTTTTTCTCCATGTGTTAGGCTGGTAAATCACACTTGCTGCTGTTGTTTATGCATTTACAAAACGAACAATTTTCCTTTTCAGCCCATATTGGAAAAAAAATGTCAGGTACCCTAAACGTGCTTCATATAGTTACTTCGAAATGAACTGGTTTTATTCAAGTAAAAAATATTATTTTATATGATTAAATCAACCTCAATACATTACGTTACAACAACAAAAGCAATTTTATTCTCAAGTAGAAATTTTACCTATTTTAGTCTATTTTACCACTTTTTATGAATGTAATTTCAATAATTGTGAAAAATTGTTAAGCCAGCACAGTTCATGCACAGCAAATTTCTGAGTGTTAAAAACACAGTGTTAAGCAAATCTGGTGTTAATTTTGTAATAGTTGTAAAGTGTTAACTGCATAGTGTTCCTTGTGGATGTTCACATGAAATCAACTTCTGCACATGTGCAAAGCATCTGTAATTTTTCCCGCCACTTTTTCATCAACTTGACTGGCTGGTGGTTGTACATCCACCTTCTTTCAAGTTATAGTATTAACTTCATTATATCACTAAAACACACATTTTATGTAGCCTATATTTTATATAATAATATAGAACGGTTAATGTGTGAATTCGTGATAGGACATAAAGCTGGATAAATAGACATTTCTTTGACCCGATTGGTTAATTAGGAGCAGAAATATTTCTGTTTTCACAAATTATTAAAAAAATATAGTCCACATTACATTAACCTTGATTTAAGTCTTTAAAATGAGAAACTTTTATAATTAACAATGGCACCCTTTTTGCATGCTGCTAATTTGAATGATTATTTGAAGTAATGTAGTAGTTCATTTCTGTGAATGTAATGACTCTTCGATGTGTTCATTTGTTATCCCAGAAGTTTATGCTCTGTCAGAGAATGCTGCGAATGCATTGATTTCAATAGGGTGGTGCATTTGGGGAATTCTCCGACGGAGGGTTTGACGGATAGGACATTTTCTCATTTTTTGGTTGCATGACGAAGCATCACTATCGCAAATCCTTGCGTTTTCCCTTTCCGTCCTTTCGACGTATCATCCCCATTGACAACAATGCCTAGGTGGCAATCTATCACACAGTTTAAGTTTTAGCGTGAATCTCTAAGCTAAATTGAATTTAATGCACAAGTTGAATAATAATAATACCAAAAAAAAATTTAAATAAGCCTACGAACTCTCTTAAAAGTAATCACTATGTTTATGTATTTGTCTTTTCTGTAGTTTATTGCCATTCAAGTTTTTTTTTTAACTCTCACAATTTGGACTAATTGGACTGTGAAGAACTTAATACAAAGAGACAAGGGAATATAGAGACATGCTTCATGGAGTCCGTCACTAAAGGCAAGTCTTAGTATGAATATATATATATATATATATATATATATATATATATATATATATATATATATATATATATATATATATATATATAAATTTGAGGATGTTATTGGAGATTTTAAGGAAGACAAGCTGTATTGTTTCAGTAAATGCATATCTCCCATTCTGATTCTGTTTTTTTTTTTTCCTTTTTTGATAATACACTTAGTTTACATTTGAAATATGAATTAATCATAATTGTAATGTTGCTGTTTTAACATCAAATATAAAATAGCAATATTAAAACAAGTTTCAGTGCCCTGTGTAACCATGTTTGGGATGCAACACCATTGAGTGTTAATGGTAACACCCTTAAGTATTACATTTTCAACACTTGAAATGTTTAAATCGTACACTAAAAGAGTGTTCATATAAGTAACACTTTGGTCAATGTTAACTGAATACTATCAAAGATAGACTTGTATGTTCACCCAGAAAGTGTTCATTTTATCACTCACAGTGTCAACTTTCCCAACAATATTTTGCTGTGTGGTATTTTAGATTTCATGTTTGATGTCTAGTACAAAGAGATTTTTATTTTGCTTGACAAAAATGTTGGTAAAGTGTTGGGTTGCCATTTGATGTCCAACATAAAATCTGGGTCCAGAAGCGAACCCAACTGAGAACCACTACTTTTACCATCTTTTACATTTTCAAACATAGGTATTGATGGTGAAGATTCTGTTATGACTCACAATTTACAAAAATATCCTTACAATCTAAATGAGTAGACCTCATAATTCATAACAGTAATCATAATTCCACCCTTGCATAGTACATAAACCGCATATTGTCTGTGGCTTTCCCAGGTGACGTTTGAGTGGGTGCTGTTCTTCGAGACAGCAATGATACGAATCATTTTGGTCCCACAAGCGCAGATGACAAACTGACTCTCTGGCTGACCTTCACTCTCTAACCGCAAGGACGATTTTAATTTGAGTGTGTAGCTCACAATTCTAAGCATAGCACTGAAGGACAGTTTTAACAGCACAAGCAAAGCAGTCAAATTGTTACCAAATGGATATGCTGTTTAGACTCTGCATGCCACGTGTCATCTTGAACAGCAAAAATGAGATACATTACAGTCTTGTGTGGTACATTCCATACCAGCTCTGTGCCTTAGTGTTGAATAAATGCTTGCTCTTTATATTCAGGGTTTACGGAGGGATCATGGGTGATAAATGAATGCTGAGCTCTTTCAGCACACCACATTGATTAGCATCTGCAGTCTTTATGCAAACAATGACAAATGTAAGAAATCTTTAGAGTTTAGTTGAAAGAATTCAGTTCTTATATTCATAATACATGGTTATGATTATAAAGGGATAGTTCCCCCCCCCCCAAGTGAATGGTGACTGAGGCTAAAATGAGGTGACTGAAATATCCTTTTGTGTTCCTTGGAAGAAAGCCAGTATGGAAATTTGTCCAGCGCCAGCCCTGAAGAAAGTCATACGAGTTTGGAACAACATGAGGTCACCCATCATCATTAATGATGATGACAGAATTTTCATTTTTGGATGAACTATCCCTTTAAGTTTAAATACAGCAAGAGATAAAATAGGTACAATACAAGGTTTTAATACAAAAAAATATTGGAAATACACTGTGCTGTTGTTGCTCTGGTGGGAAGAGGGTATAGTTAATCCCCTCAGAGGGGCAGGTAAGCTGCCGTCTTGTGTTTGTGTGTGTCCTTGTCATATCCGCCCACAGTGGGGTACAATGTGCGGGGACCATCTGGTGAGACCTGTTCCATAATGGAAGCCCACCGATAGAAGAACCGGTATGAGTGTTGTGTGTTTTCAGTGGACTTTGACAGCTGACACCTCAGAGGGACAAAGCTTAAAACTAACCTCAGCTGATGACTCTGAATTATTGTCAGACCTGTGTGGATGCAATTAATTTGTTATTAGTAGTTAATTTCAAGGCAAACTAGATTTTCAATTTTTTGGAGAAAATGTGAGTGGTGGCTATGTGGTTGCTAGGGTGTTCTGGGTGGTTTCTGGGTTGATGCATGTTCCATTTGGTAAGTGGATTTTTACTGGCCCAAGTCAAAATAGCCCACTCCAAAGTCTCTTTTGATAATGTGGTCCCTATATATGGCTTAGGTCTTTTCTTCATTGTAAGTGAATGGGATTTTTTTCTACAGATGCACTAATGTGTCAGCCAAACATCTGTATTGGCCGATAAAAGCAAATTGGACAGGCCAATTGTGTAAAAACAGCAGATGATCTGATTCAGGGCAGATTATTTTCTGTCAAAATGGGGTGGAAAAATGCATCGGACAATTAGCCTACAACTTGTGCTGTGTGTGAAAGAAAATGTCTCTGTGGTAGTGGGGGTGTGGTTAAGCAGCGGTTTGTGAATGGAGAGCGAGATCAGGAGATGAGAATGGTAAGGATCATCACCTGGCAATGATTGCCTCTAACAGCTGTTTGTCATTGCAGTGAGAGTGGAGACAGGCTTTGAAGAGCGAGCCAGACGCCACTGAGGGAGAGAGAGTTGCACAGAGCAGAATGTTCCATATTTGTGTTGTGCTGAAAAGCCTTAACCTATTTGAGTGTAACAGTCCAAGGATGGGAAAAGAGGAAGCTGGGACCGGCTTGACAACACACGTAGACATTTATTAACTATAAAACACTTTTCAGTGTCACACACAAAGGGTTTGCTTTTCAGCGGTCCCCGACACACGCTCTGATTTTCAGCAGACACATTAACACACACACTCAAATAGCTTAGTGCGTCTCTCTTCTGCTGCTGTCTCCTCTCCTTAAATATTCCCGCTGTCCCTCAATGGAACATGAGACCGGTGTGGCACACAAATGGAACTCATTCACCGCTTATCTTCCCAGCCTCGCTCTGATGCCACTCGGCCCCACCTCTTATGTAGAATTACTTTGATTTGGGTGACAATGACAGAAGAGTTTAAATTTGCTGTGCACTGCTAGAATTTCAGGAGGTGGAATTACAGTTAAAAATTTTAACGTAAGTAATTTGATTGAGCTTGACACAGCAAGAAATATGAGTTTATTAAAGCTAAAGCGGATGCTGCTTCTGCTAAAAATGAACAAGCTCATCATTCAGAATTCAGTTTATTTGGTTTAAGAACATTAAAAAAATTAAGAAATCTTACCAATTTAGAATCAAGTTAATGTGAGTTAATAATGTGCTTTTTGTTTCAGTGTTTTGTTTATTGCTGAGTCCAGTTACTCTGAAACATGGAAGACAAAGAGACAAAGAGAAAGAAGTTATTTAAATATTTTTAAGTTTTGTAATTAATTATCAGTGATTTGACACAAGGTAGTACAAGTAAACGCATAACCACCAAACTGCTGATATCGGCAGATGTTGTTAAAAGTAATTAGATATCGTATCAGTGCTCCCCTAAAATTGAAATCCGTTTATCATCTGTCAGGCGGAAATCACCTGATTGCTTCAAAAAGTTACAGCAGCACACCTCTTCTCTAGAAGATGCATGATTTCAGATATCCTTCATGTCCATAGCACAAATGGGATGAGTTACTTGCCAAACTTTAAACTGTACTTAGGATTAAGGGTTTGTTCAAATCCCTAACTCTACGTAAGAGCAATAGTAATAGTGATGCTTACCATAGCACTAATAATAATGAAGCACTAATATTGTGTACTCTGGCCTTACAAATTAAAACCAACTACCTTAATGTCCAATTAAATCACTTTTCTGCAGCTATGTCCTGCTGCTTCCTGAGAATGGAAAGAAATCCTGATTTACGCACAGATAAATGATACAGCCATTAGAGCAGGGTGAAATGGCCAGCTATGTATCTGTAGACGTGATTAAAGTCTACGTGACATGAATATAAGTGACATCTTAATATGCCTGTCAGTGCCGGGGCCCTGGCTTAGTGTTTTTTAATGCTGAGCTTGTCTCCGTATGAGATATAGACCTTATTATTAGTGTGTATCTCTGGGAAAGGTTTGGAAAAGGGCGGGCACAGATACAAAATCATCCACCTGAGTGGGTAACACCTTTTGTTTTGGCCTTGATAGGGTCATGGCTGTCATGGGCCTCCCGGGGGAATTCTGGTCATGTCTCCTCCTCGGTTTAACATCTACATCACAGTCTGATCCCTGATAGGAGGCCCCACGTGTGTGAGCAAAAGAGAGAGAGAGTCGGACGAAACCAGTAACCAAATAAGCTGAGCTGAGCAGATCTAGAAGGCAAGAGAGCCAGAAAGAGACATAGAGGTTGAGCAAGGGACAGAGAGAGAGAAAGAGAGTGAGCGTGAAGCTGGTTGGCAACAGCACACATGCTCAAGGAGAGAAAGGAGGACAGCAATTATTGTATCCAACACCCTACAGCTCCAGCAATAAAGGCTCTCTGCTCTCTGGCGTTACAAACCTGCCATTGTCTCCCTCTTACTCTGTTTGTTTCTCCACCTGGCCTCACCTCATCACTTATATGATTGATCCGGGGGAAAATGCTGAAGTTCCGTGCGGACCGGCGAGTGAGGTAGGTAAGGCAGGATGTTGGGAGCGAAGGAAAGGGAAGTTTATAGCGTCAGTGCTGTCAGGTAGGGAGAGCTGCAGCAGTGTGATGGGAAACTATGAGTTGGAGGTCAGGCAGGACTGCAATGCAGTGTTCTAAGGAGACATCTGGGTTTCTCCTGGACCGTCTTTATGGTAGATTGTGTCTCTGAGGCTAGTTTGTGTGTCTTATTGCCTGCATTTACATTGCCACCTCTGTTGTGTATTTGAATGTGACTCCCAGTGTTGGCAGAGACATCTAGCATGGTGACTCCATTCAGTAGACCCCATGTGTTATGCTGTGTTGTCAGGCTGTTTCCATTTCCATTTATGCATTTGGCAGACGCTTTTCAATTGATAAGCAATCATAATCATTGTTTATGAACTGCCATGCATCTTGTGCGTCTATGTAGGTTTATAGGTTACGCACGCGCGAGCATGCTCAGTCGCAAGGCTCTGAAGGACCACGTTGGAGTGCGCACGCACCTCAGTCTTATTTCAGTGGCTAGGTTGTTGTTCTAGATTTGTCTAAATTTGAGCCCTGGTGTGTGTACCTTTGGTGTTAAGAGGTAGATACCCTCAGCATGAGTGTTTTCTTGGCTTGTGTTCCTTGTCTTCAATCAGGTTGCGTGTATGTGTGCATGTTGTGTGTCTGTATACAGAGACTGCACAGACTCCGAGTTCTGCTTGTGTCATCCTTAAGCGGTTGATACCAAGAATTTGGCATGTCTCTGGCATGCATTTCAATAGCCTAAATAACTTTGAAGAGCTCTGGCTACTATGTGCAGTTCATAATAACCGTCAAATGAACTATCAAAATTAATTTAAAGTCTTTAAATGGGGCTCTGCATCCATATTTTTAGTCCCTTTAAAATTGAAAGACAAGAAATTTACTTTTCGCACTTGGGGCCATTTTTAACCCAAACATATGTTTCATGCTGCTGTTCATACTTTACCCTGAGTTAATACTTAATAATCCTTGGTAAGTTTGCTGATTTCACACAGTACTTTTGTAAAGTGTGGGTTAATGTTATTATCTACATAATTACGAGGTCAGTAACATTGAATGGACAAATACAGCATGCAACTTGTACACCTGTGGTCACAACATGATCACACTGGATATCGACATTTTGCTTCCAAAAGATAATGTACCCTGAAATCAACCCCATTCATCCAAATTGCTGACTTGCGCTATCCCCTAACAGATCTTTTGGCATCAATTCCAATGTGAACACATTTCTCTGTACTGTTGCTGATAGCGCATTGCGCGAGGAACCTCAGGGACACAGGTTTTGGTCCGTGGGAACCAGAGGTGTGTCCCAAACCAATTCTCAGAGCAAAAGCTAGCAGCAACACATTACGTGCGCTTGAAATGTCACCTCCATCAGCTGTTAAACAGCGAACGTTTCAGTGTAGTAAAAAAACGTTAAGTGTTCCACTTGGGATGATAATATACTTTGAAAATTCATACACTACATGGCTGAGTGCACAGCATATTTTGTAAGTACATAGTGTATATTGTGTCGTTTGGGACACAGCTCAGGAATTATCGCGTTCACAAACAATGGTGAGCGAGATTCAAAGGTTGCATTTTCACTCTAGAATAACATTTTTACTCCACTGATGCTTAGGTTTAGGGTTGGGGCTTGGGTTAGGGAGTTAGGATTAGATATAAGACTTTAAAACAAGTATGGGCTAACAAAATATTCTCTATATTAAGATAGTTAGCCCTATAAAAAAATGAAGCTTAGTGTCAAACTGAAGACAAACTGATAACCCATAGGTGAAATTAAACTTAATGTGACATTTTATTTTTTGGATTTTTCTCCCCTTTTCTCCCCACTTTGGCATGCCCAGTTCCCAATGTGCTCTAAGTCCTCATGGTGGCGTAGTGACTCACCTCAATCTGGGTGGTGGAGGACGAATCTCAGTTGCCTCCGCATCTGAGGCCGTCAATCCACGCATCTTATCACGTGGTTTGTTGAGCATGTTACCGCTGAGACCTAGTGCATGTGGAGGCTTCACGCTATTCTCCGTGGCATCCACGCACAACTCACCACGCACTCCACCGAGAGCGAGAACCACATTATAGTGACCATGAGGAGGTTAACCCAACGTGACTCTACCCATACTAGCAACCGGGCCAATTGGTTGCTTAGGAAGCCTGATTGGAGTCATTCAGCATGCCCTGAATTCGAACTTGCAACTCCAGGTGTGGTAGCCAGCATCTCTACTTGCTGAGCTACCCAGGCCCCCAACATTTTTGGTTATTGATTCAATGTCATTATTTCATATAATTATTATTATTCCTTATTTTATTTCTATTTTATTTCTGCATTATATTTAATACATTATATTATGTTATCTTAATGTTGTATGAAGAATTATATATTTATAAATTCCTTTTGCCTTTTAATTTTTTTGGGTGATTGTATTAATAGTTTATATTTAACTTGTTGCTGCTTGAACTTTAATGAGGGGCACACTCGCTTTCTCATGAGGGCAAGAGATGAAAGGAAAGCGGAGAAAAAGCGCACGTTTCTGGATTCTACAGGTGCTACTATTGTTGCTGTTTCATCAAGATATATTTAAATAAAGATGTTTGAATTCCACATCTTGTAACTCACGTTATTTCTGAGATGCCTATGCCCAGCGGAGACTGAGAAGCTGACGCCATGAATGATAAAAAGAACCTTTTGCTTTGTTACGTGTGAAAAGACAGATTAACAGTACAGTATACAAATTTTCATATTCACTATACCTCTCCCACTGCATTGTTCTTTTAATTGCTGAATCAAGTTTGTTGTCTTACAACACTATGCCAGTATTCCCCACACTTCGATACCATGACAGTGCTGCTGAAGTCTTTAAAGGAGCCACACATCTTTTGCGGCAAGAGCGACCGCTTATGCGATCAGTCAAATTACCGATCACCGATCGATTCATAGGACGTGAATATCGACTGATACCGATTGGTGGCCGATCGTTCGATTGTTCGGTGACGGGGGCTGTCAAGTTCCAAAATGAATAAAAATGCTGCACAAAAGTATAGTACACACAACTTTTGCACCACATTACAAGTCTTCTGAAGCCATACAATAGCTTTGTGTGATGAACAGACTAAAATATAATTTGTTAATCACTGAAAATCAGGTTTGACATTAAAGTTATTTAGTCACATGAAGTCTTTGACATCAATCCATCTTATACCACCATATTTTATCTGGGATCCTATTTTCTGTTTGTTCAGAATTTTTATTTTTGGGTGAAATAATGAAATGATTAAATAAGCATAGTGTGAAAAGAGGTCCTGTTGGCTTTGGGTTAAAAAAGGGGGTTGTATTCCTAATTTGTAAGTCACTTTCAAATAAAAGTGTCTGCTAAATGAATAATTGTAAATATACAATTATGTAAATTTGTCATGTCTGATTTAAATATATGGAAGCTGGCTACATGTTTCAGAGGCATAGCACTCTGACTGTAGCATCACTAAAATTACTTCTCATGGCCTGGATCTCGTCTAAATGATTTGTTTTGATGTCTCTGTGCACATGGCTCTCTGAGCGATCTAGGTTAACCAAACCTCTACAGAAAACAGGGAAAATGTATTTGCTTGCTCCCTCTTCAACAATAGTAAAATCAATAGCCAGATAAATGTCACAAATGCACACAGTAATGAAAACATTTGTAGGATTTACACCCAAGAGAAGAGTTACAAGTGCACGTACACAAATAGTACACAAGCTGAGGGCAAATCAAGTGTGGCAGGAAGCTGAACTAAGACTGACTAAGTCATACAGAAAACTGCTTTTTATATGATCAAAATACATGTCAATTCTGAATATAGACTGATTAGAATGGCTTTGTATTAACTCTAGTCATCTAGAACTGCTCCCGTTTAACGCAAATATTTTGACTGTAAGCTCCAGCTCTTCCACACTTAACACGTTCTTCCACAAGTGCTGACAGCCATTAATTTCCACAATAAGTGTCTCACATGGACTTACAAAGAAAGTGGCCGTGTATTGATCGGACCTGATGTTGTAACATTGAATTATTAATAAAGCAGGGCTATGCCTGCTGTGGTAGTGGTTTGAAGCCACTCGAACGAGTTGCGGAACATCTTTAACAAATGGAAATCTAAGAACAGTTGACTATGATTCTACCAGAAATATTTGTAAAGGATTAAACGAATGTGTTTGTTAATTGGCCTGAAATCTAAAGTTCTGTGTTTCTTTTTTGTTTCAGTCAAAATGACCCTAACGGAACAGCTGAACTCCAGCAAGTGATCCAGACCCACCTGGAAGAGAACGGACAGATCCAGAAAGCCTTGCTGTGAGTGTTCTTTTGTTTATTCATTTGTAAATATGCTGCTTTTTTATTATGCTGTCTTTGCTGAATGTACAACATGTTGGATAAGAGCTATTAAATTATTAGACACAGCTTGGACACACTTAATTATTTCTGACACCTAAACAACACACTCCTAAGTGTCTTCTTACAAAAAAGATCATAATAATCAGTGACGTGCACAGACCTTAGCAGGGGTGAAAGGGAATGGACAAAGTTTTAAGAAAAATCTGCCATCAGTAGTTGTTTGGGGGGAGGTTGGTTGGTAGCGCGGCAATAGTTGTGAAGGGCACCTATAGATTTATGAATGAAAGAGGTTGCACATGTTCTGTGCATGTCAGTGACAAATAATGGTTCATGAATTGCTACCGTTTACTCTAAGTCTGGATATGGCATTTTCGGGTTACGCTCAAAAAAGTGGCCAACTGAACTCTTAAAATGAGCACCATAAAAGTACCAAAAAAGGTCTTCATTCAACTTGTACTGCTTGTCTTCCACAGCATTACAATAGCTTTGTGTGAGGAACAGACAGAAGTTTAAGTCGTTAGTCAATAAAAAATATCCTCCACCAGTGTAATATCTCAATTGTGTTTGTGGATGTTCAAACTTAACACGTTAAAGGAATAGTTCACCCAAAAATGAAAATTCTCCCATCATTTACTCACCCTCATGCTATCCCAGATGTGTATGACTTTCTTTCATCTGCTGAACTCAAATGTAGATTTTTAGAAGAATATTTCAGCTCTGTAGGTCCATTCAATTCAAGTGAATGGGTGCCAAAATTTGAAGCTCCAAAAATCACATAAATCAGTTTAAAAGTAATCCATAAGCCTCCAGTGGTTAAATCAATGTCTTCAGAAACGATATGATAGGTGTGGGTGAGAAACAGATCAATATTTAAGTCAATTTTTACTATAAATTCTCCTCCCTGCTCAGTTAGTCTCCACTTTAACTTTCACATTCTTCTTCTTGTGTTTTTGGTGATTCACATTCTTCAGGCATATCACCCCCTACCAGGGAGGGAGAAGAATTTCTAACAAAAAATGACTTCAATATTGATCTTTTTCTCACTCACACTTATCATATTACTTCTGAAGATATGGATTAAAACACTGGAGTCATATGGATTACTTTTATGATGCCTTTATGTGCTTTTTGGAGCGTCAAACTTTTGGCACCCATTCACTTGCATTATATGGACCAACAGAGCTGATATATTCTTCTAAAAATCATAATTTGTGTTCTGCAGAAGAAAGAAAGTCATACATATCTGTGATGGCATGAGGGTGAGTAAATGATTAAAGAATTTTCATTTTTGGGTGAACTATCCCTTTAATGCACATCACGGCAGGTTTGACATCAGTGACATCTGTAGTTCGGTTCTCTTGGTCCTCTTGGTCCGGACCAAAAAAGAAAATCTTACATTTAGTCCTGGTTCGCTGAGCGTTCACACTGGCATTTTTAATACCGAACCTAACGATACAAAACAAAAAGCATCAGGAAAAAGTCACAACCTGATTGGACAGCTTTTATGACATATATTTTGCGACAGAACTTGCTGAACATCCAAAACAATGCTGGTTGCTTGGATAAATGCGCTCATTAGATTTATATATGTATATATGGTGGTATTTTTACCAGCTGAGAACAAATAAAGAGCTAATAAAATGTGTAAAGGAGTCAAAACAGCCCCAGGAATTCCTCCATTGCACATGCACATAATCAGAGTACACACCACTGTAATTTGTAGATTTTATCCTAGGCTTATGAAACAGCTGACACACAAAGTAAGAATCAGTTATTTGTCAGACCAGTCCAATGTTATGGGCTTTTTTTATAAAAGCCATTATTATTATTCACTTGCTAAAACATGTACAGTATATACAAACAAACAGCACCGTCAGGGCAAATTACACTGAGAGTGTTTCATTAATTAGACTTGGACTGAATCAGATATCCTAGGTGGAGGATAAATATGTCAGGGTTTCCTTGATTTCCTCTATAATTTTTTTTTAAACGGTTCTCCTGGACAAAGAGAATGCACTTACCTCTCCCAAGATCCTGCTCTCTTTAAGATCAATACAATAATGAGTCAAGAGCCAACAGCACATTAATAAGGGCTTATGCCATTAAAGCAAAAATCCTTGAAGGGTTTAATTGTATTTATTTCCTGCCCGCATAATTAGCACAAAGATGTTTCTTGCGTGGGTATAATGTTCTAATGTGGTAATTGTTATTGTTGTGTGTGTGTGTGTGGGCAGGTTTAAGTGGTTTACGAGGACTTTTTTTTAGGATACAAACTGGTAATTACAAGGGTATTATGCTATAAATGTGGTTTATGAGGACATTTCTAGTGTCCCCATAATTCAAATAACTTAAAAAACATACTAAACGATGTTTTATTGAAAATGTAAAAATGCAGAAAGTTTTTTGTGAGGGTTAGGTTTAGGGGTAGGGTTAGGGGACAGAATCTATAGTTCGTACAGTATAAAAATCATTATGTCTATGGAGAGTCCTCATAAGGATAGCTGCACCAACATGTGTGTGTGTGTGTGTGTGCGTGCGTGCGTGCGTGTGTGTGTGTGTGTGTGTGTTTGTGTTCTCATATAGCACTAATAACTGAGCATTTGTAGTGTCCTCATCTGATCTGAGTGTGCAGGCTTTGTTCCATATTGTTGGTGTGATGTTTTTTTCTCTCAAGAGAGATTGATATTGACTTACGCATGGCTGTATAAACTATGACTATGGAGGGTTGCGTTTACTACAGTGTGCTCTCAAAGCTGGAAGCTTTAGTCCCTGGGGAATTAGTTGTAAATTAATTTGTCTTGTTGGTCAGTGGATTGAAAGCTGTTGGAGAGGACCTGGGCTGCCCAGTAAGAAGATCAATACAATTGACCCAGGACTGCAGGCCTGCATCAAACAACAACTGTCTCTCTCTCATTCTCTCTCTCATTCGCCACTCCAATCACATTCTTTGTGAACCATTGCCTGTTTTTAAACTGCAACCTCAGGGGTGCGGCCTTGCGAATGTGCCAGTTGGGAATAAAAATAGCTGCTCCCTGTGTGCCTGTGTGCTTTCTTCCCATAATTCCTCCGTTTTTCCCTTAGCAGAGTTGCTCTGTGTATTGGTTAGAAAATCATTTCTCTGCATTGATGCAGAGCAATGAAAAGTGTGTGTTATGGTGTCAGAAGCAGGAATGGCTCACTGGCTCTGTGTGCGTTTTCACAGGAGCTCAGATTCGGAAATGAACGGCAAAGCGGGTGGCAGGGGGCCCTTGAGCAAAGCCAACGAAGCACACAGCAACGGAAACAACCTCAGCATGGTTTCTGAGATGCCCCTGGATGCCAAGAACCACACACGGGTCAGTATTAATGCTGGATGAACTAGAATCTAGCGATGAGCCCAGCAAGAAAGACTAGAAGACATTGGATATTTTTATTGTGAAAATGGAATATACTCCTTATAGTACTTTATAGTTTTGTAAGGTAAATGTTTACAGGATTTAAAGGTGATGTGTGTAATTTTTCAAAAAAATTTTCCTATCCAGCCTTAATGTGCAAAGACAAGTAAGCCATTCGTAGATTGATTCTGACAATGTGGCCCTGTGGCACTATCAAAACATTGCTCTGTTTGTTTGAGTATCTCGACCAGCTAGATACAGCAACATTGGTTCAACCAATGCCGTGAGATTGGGGCTGGACTATCTCTTTCTGCTTTGAAAACTAGGTATGGGTGTAATTGTATAGTCGAATACTCTATATCACACAAAAAAACAGAGTAATCGATTACTGGAAATTTAGAATTTAAGTTCAACCTTCAACCTTTGAACCTGTTTTACTTATGAAAAAAAATTAGCACTATGCATAAACATCTAGATTCAAAAATTATAATAATAATTAAAAAAAAAATATCTGAACTCATAGAAACATACATTCTAAGTCTTCTGAAGTGATACAATCACTTTAAATAATGACAGAATTTGTATTTTTGGGTCAACTATAGCTTAAACTACATCGTGCAAGATTGTAACGGCAATATTTAGGTGAGACAGGCATATTCATTGTAACCTATGCCAGGTAAAGCACAAAGGAAAGTCAAATTAAAATATTTGGGTAGTGTTTTTACTACTAGTAGTGTAAAGTCGAATATTTAAAGCTGAACAAGTACTCGGTTAATCAATTATTTGTATGTATCCCTACTGAAAACCTGTTTTAAAACAGTAATTATTTTTGCAATTACGTTTAGTGACACTAGAAGTGCAGAAATTACACACTTCACCTTTAAGATGCTACTTAATCATTCCACAGTCTTGTTGACTAGCTGTAATGGATGTCTTTGCACTGTCATTTATTACCCAGTGTGTTTACCATTGGGTTTACATTGTAAACACTCCTCTGTGACTTTCCCCACCAGGGTATGTGCACACCCAAGAGAACTGCCACATTTGGGAAGCGCTCCAACTCCATGCGACGCAACCCCAATGCTGAGGTGACCCGGCAGGGCTGGCTCCACAAACAGGTACTGTTACTCGTCATTACCATCATCCATACACACATACACAAACAAAAATACTCTCTCAACCAAGAGCTATAACTCTGTAATCTGCACTTAAGCTACATTTTTGACACTTTTAATAATGTCTGGGCATTAAAGGGATAGTTCTCCCAAAAATGAAAATTCTCTCTGCAGTTTACTCACCCTAATTTTGTTCCAAACCATATGATTATCTTTATATTTTATAGAAAGAAAGAAAGTTATTTGGGTTTGGAACAACATGAGGCTGAGGAAACGATGACAACATTTTTCATTTTTGGGAGAACTATCCCTTTAAATGCCCAGACATTATTAAACGTGTCAAAAATGTGTTAAAAGTAGTAGCAATGGCTTGATTTTTTACTTCTTTTGTTTTCTATGATGTAGGCAAGCAGTGGTGTGAAAAAGTGGAACAAGCGCTGGTTCGTGTTGACCGATAGATGCCTTTTCTACTATAAAGGTAGGTTGAGATAGACAATTGTGTATCTAAATGCTGATTTTATGCATAAGTACAGGCTTTTGTGGATTTGGTTAAACTGAACTCTCCAATGAGTTACCCACAGCTCAAGTTAAATGATTTGACTGTATTTTTTCAAAACCAGTTTGTCCTATAAAACAAACATTTGAATTTAACCATTGGCATTGTTTTACCAAAATTCCTGTGGAATACATGCAGATGGTGTGCTACCAATAGTGAACAAAGCTATGATGACAGTGTACCATGAGAACATTTGTTAAAAAAAAGGCCTGTTTTCCTTCTCAGGGCATAAGGAAACTGTATTATCCATGTTTCTTCACTATTACCATATATATGTTACCTCCACAGTACTTTTTTGTAAGTGTTCTATTGCCCAGTTTGTTTATGTTCATCGCTCAGAAGACACGTTTGGATATGTATTTGTTATGTTGCATCTGTCATTTCTCATGAACTCTGTGATGTTGTCTAATGGTGTCCACTCAAGTTGAGGTTGTCATGGTAACACATAAACCTGGTAGCACATGGTAGTTTTACATAAACCTGAAGAATTCAACATGTGGTTTGCCTTCCAGCCGAGAGATATATAAGATGGCAGTAATTGCATTTAATTTGCTTTGGGCTAATTGCATGTTATTACATGACATTTCAATTAGCATACAATTGCAATCAGAATTATTCAACCCCCCCCAAGACAGTAAGGATTTACAAAGGTAAGCTTTTCTGATGACTTTACATCTATATCAGTTGAGTGACACATAAAAAGCAGGATTTTTTTTTTTTTTTTTTTAAATACAGCCATGTTATAATTATTCAACCCCTATTGCATGTAGCTGTTTCTTAAATATGAAAGGCTACACAAGTAATTGTTTTAAAACAAAATTAAGTCATCAATCTGCAATGGCACTTATTTAAGTTTTAAAATTTAAGTTTAGCATTGTAAGCAAAAATGTATTTCTATGCAAAAAATGCAAGTAAAAATAAACTGACTCAAAAGCTAATAGAGGAGATTATTTCATTACACAAGAAAGGTCATGGCTAAAAGTACATTTCCAAGGCACTTCAATTCCAATAGACAAAGTTGGCAGCAACCTTCTTGGGGTGTGGAAGAAAGCAAAATTTCACCAAGGGAAATGTTGACTCCAGTTGACTGAATATTCAAGAAGTAATTAGGAAAGACCTGTGGAGTCCTGGAAGAAGGTTTTATAGATGTATGACACTAAACTGAAAATAAGTTTTAGACCCATGAGTCAGCAGTACGTCTGGAGTAAGATGACAAGGTGATGACAAGAATGACACCATCCCCACAGTCAAGCATGGAGGTGGGTCAGTCCTGTTATGGGGGTGTTTTGCGGCTGCAGGAAACGGCTATCCTGACTATGTGACTGACACCATGGATTCTTTCAGGTATCAGGCCATTTTGGCATGAAAAATGTGATGCCTTCAGTGTGTAAACTGAAGCTTGGTGATCACTAGACTTTCCAGCAAGACAATAACACCAAGGATACATCCAAGTTGTCCAAAATCTGGTTCAGGGATAGGTCGTGGAATGTCCTTAAATGGCCCTTTCAGTCCATCATTAAAATCCCATTGCAAACCTTTGTTGGGATTTCAAGGAAGCAGTGGCAGCACAGAAACCAAATAATGTCAATGAGCTGGAAGCTTTTGCTCATGAGAAATGTGTAAAAATTCTAAATGAGAGGTGTCCGAAGCCTGAGAACACTTACCTGAAACATTTATTTGCTGTTATTAAGGATAAAGGATGCTCCACAAATGATTGACTTTGGGGGTTGAATATTTTTGACATGACATTTATGGAGAGAATTAGTTATTTTTTATTTTAAAATTTGGGTAAACTGAACTCTTTGTTCTCAAAATCACTCAAATGTGTATTAAAAACTTACTTTGTTTACTGAGGTTTTAGTTGATGTGTTTTAATTCACATCAACAGAATATATTGCTGGTCAGGGGGGTTGAATAATTTTGATTGCAACTGTATAATGTATATTCTGCTAGTCTGCCATATTGCAAAGAAATGAATGACGCTTAGCTGAATTCCTAAAGAGTGAGTCATGTTGGAGATACTGTATGCTGTAGTGAAAAATCTGAGACCTAGATTTATTTTAAATGTTGGCATAAAAACATTGTAGATGTATGAAAGTGTGTTTGAGATATTAGTGCTGAATGCATATCATTATTTATTTGAATGTACAGAGACTACTACTGTCTAAGGAAGCAATTTGCAGGTTGATTTCCCCGAAAAGTGTAAACACTGTGACACTATCAAAACATTGCGCTGTTTGTTTGAGCACCTCGACCAGACCAATTCAGCAACATTGGCTCAACCAACAATGTGTGTTTGGGGCGGGACTGTTTTTCTGACCAATGGCTGATGGGGGGGGTGTCATTTTTTTGCAATTCCATTTGGTGATGCTAGTGGTGCAGAAATTAAAATAAATGACCTTTAAAGGAATATTCCAGGTTAAATACAAGTTAAGCTCTATCGACAGCATTTGTGGCATAACGTTGATTACCACAAAAAATTATTTCTACTTGTCCATCTTTTTCTTTAAAAAAAGGAAAAACGGAGGTTACTGTGAGGCACTTAGAATGGAAGTGAATGGGGACATTTTTGGGGCGTTTAAAGGCAGAAATGTGAGGCTTATAAATTTATAAAAGCACTTACATTAATTCAGCACAGTCTGAAGATCCCTTACAAAAATTGAGAGTTCATGGCAAATTTGCCACAAATTCGGCACTTAAATTTGTGGCAAGTCTGCAGCTGGTCTGCCATGGGCCGCTTGCACCAGCTATACGTAAGATACAACTTAGTCTTGTTGTGGCGTAAATGGGCACTAAGTCACAATTTATGCACTACTAAATATTTGAGCATTGCACCATTAAACTTAGGTAGGACATAACCCTACGTATAAACTAAATATTTACGGAAGCCTCCGACCAGGAGTAATGGATGGAATAAAAAAGCAGACTCATTTAAAGACATCAATGAGCTCATGTTTTGCATGACAGGCTTCAGTCCTTTCAACATATATGATGATGTTGGCAATTACACTCGTTTACATTTACAGGAGAAAACATTATGTAAAAAACGTACTTCTTCAGCATGAAACTGATCTAACGGTGCACTTTCGTGTGTATGCCGCCCGGTGACATGTTTCAACATATACAAAATATATAAAATATGAACATGATTAAATGTCTATTTTCCCAGCCTGTTGTATCAGTATTTATTTATTTACGGTCCCTTATTCATTTTAGATACAGTTACTGAATATTTTTATTTACACAGGCTAAATATACCATTAATGAAATCTACTTTTATTACAAATCGTATTTCAATGGGGATATAATTTATTAGAGTTGACAGTTACGTGAGCAAACAAGGTTTTAACAAGATCAAACTGAAATTCATGGCTTTTTAAGATGTCTGTGTACAAATTTGAAGGCTGCTTATTGGATCATTACAGGTAAACGCCATATTATGCGACTATGCATTACTTTACGGAGCGCTTGTGACCTACTAGTTAAATCTCGCCTTAAGAACAGGTGGTGCAACCAAATTAAGCACTGATTTAATTACAAACTAACTAGTAGTTACTAAGCCCTTAGTGTGAACTTTAAGCCTCAAATTAAGTGAGACCCTTATGCACAGCTGGTGCAAACCTACCCAGAAGTCTATATTTTTTTAAATGGAATGGTCCGAGGATCTTGTCCACACTGGTCACATCTGTTGACCTGCTGCTATTTGACCTACAGCTGCTGCCATCTGGAGTTTTAAAGCCATCAAGAAACGCTCTGGGAATGTGAAAACCTTGACCATAAAATGCCAAGGTCAAAAGTAGGGTCATCAAGAGAGATCTGGTCAGTGTATTGAAGAATGAATGGTGTTCAGAAGGTGTTATTGTGAAAAAAACACCCCAGTAATAATTTTAGAGGATGATGATTCTATGTTGGATTTGACAGATACTAGAACTCTTCAAACATCTCTTTCACCCAAGCCCCGCTTTCTCTCTCATAGTTAAATTTAGACGGCATAAGCTGATAGCGTGCTCCTTAAAATTAGGGGGTTTGCAGTGGACATGTTGGCAAATTAGAGTTTGCCCTGCTGGTGCTAAAGATGTGCATCAGCAGGTTGTATGTTCAGCAATTTGCATGGGGTTGGTTGTCCACCTCCTTCCGTGTAGCTGTAGTCAGGGCCATGCCAAAAGCAACGCACTAGTTCACTGGCTTGTCACTTAGTGTGACAATATATCCCCTTCCATTCTTTCCACTCTTTCATTCTGTTTAGCATGAATTTCTACCCTCCTTTTTAACGCTCATTCTTTTGGTCTTTCCCATTCTGTTATTCCAGGGGTTCCCACCCTTTTTTTTACTTATTTACATATTAATATGATTTAAAATAAGATATATTTTTGAATATAATGCATAATATAATGTAAATGCATTAGTTATGATGTACTTACAATGAACAATGAAAAATATATTTTATTATTTTATTACAGCATGTATTAATCTTTGTTAATGTTAATTTATTAAAATACATTTGTTTATTGTTAGTTCATGTTAGCTAATGTAGTTAACTAATGTTAACAAATAAAACCTTATTATAAAGTGTTACCAAATTAATATTAAATTATATTTTAATGTAAAAAAATAATTGATTTTATTAAAAGCATTAATAAAAAGTACTTTTTGATACCATAATTATTACACTGATGAAAATATCCCAAACCTCCTGCAGTTCCATCACAAACCCCTAGGGGTTTGCAAACTAAACCCTGTGTCATTCTATTGCATATCTCCCTCTGTGTCCTTCTGTAGTTGTGTCATTACCAGATGGAACACTGTGCTTTATCTTTGCATCCTGTTTCTGTGCTGCAGTGATGCATCTTCATCTTTGCTGAAGAAGGTGTAAATAGTCCTTCCTTAACCTTTAGATAGAATACAAATCAAAACAAACTTATTGTGTAATTACTTTAGCATTTTTTCAGTTTATTACATAATCTTGTGATAATACAGTACAATTGTTAAAAAGCAAACAGCATTTATGATGCTACTATTCATTCCCAGGACACTTAGTTGTGGTTTCAGATCCAATGTCTGTATTTGTGTGTTTTTGTGCTTATGTGTGTGTAGCTGGCCATAGTTCACAGTGATACTGTGTAAGGTATGTGAATATGAGAAACAGTGTCCTCAGAGTCTCTCAACGTATATCAAACATGTGATCTTCCATTCAATCTTCACTTGCTCTCAGTGTTGTTCTTAGCATGTTCTCAGTTCTCAAACACTGGATCCTTGTTTCTCTGTATCTGAACACTTCAGACATTCCATATCAGAAACAAACTTGTTTTGTGAAGATGTGTCTGCCGGTCATCCGTGTGAACACAGTGATGTTGTCTATGTGTTTGTGCACTGTACTGTGAAAGTAAACACACAGTACCACCGCTCCCTATACACATATGGGCACCAACTCCCTAGGGGGGCACCATCTTATGCTAGGGGGCACCAGAAACTCCACCGACTGCCTTTACTCGCACATTATATGTTAATCAAGGACCCGATAGAAGTTGCGGAACACAGACTAACCCTCCTTTGAACTTCTACCTTGCTGTACTCAAGAGAGTTTTTCCCTGTGGCAGAAATCCCATGCATTAGATCTTAGGTTTTCTAAAGGGAGTGAAGACAGCCTCCTGGCCCTGCTTGAATGTGCATGTCATGGGAGTTTTTAAGGGCTATAATAAAAAAAGAGTTAAAGGCTGTTCTCTTCTTTCACAAAGACCACCTTCTGTTTTTGTACTTAGAAAGCCTTGTGTTGGTGCATCACGTCAAGAGACGGTGTTTATGATAGGCTCGCCCATGTGAATGTACTTTATAGTGGAGTGAGACCAGGGTCTAAAATGAACACTTGCTAAATGCGAATAAAATGTTTTTGGTAAGTTATTCACATTTTGGCTGATAACTTTATTAGAAGGGCTGTTAATCGATTAAAATTTGTAATCAAAATTAATTACATGACTTGCAGATAAATTAATCAAATTAATCGCATTTCAATATTTACAGACAAAGGCCCCCAAGTAACAATTCTGTACATTTAAATTAAATAATTCAAAATAATTATATTTAAATAATTATGAATATATTTAAAATATATATAATAATTCAGATAATTAGAACACATTGCATTAGTAGATGAGTAAAGCATTGATTTGGCAAAACAAAAAGTGGCTTTATAAGGCAATGTTTACTTCATTTCCATTTCATTGAACATACTGTACCCCTTTTGGCCTTCAGTCCACAGCAATGCATTTTGCAATTGAATTTGTCAATGTGTAACGCCGGACCCATATTTAGGCGGGATTGAAACATCTGAAAATTTAAATCAATCTCACGGGGGGATACTTTCTCAATTTTTACCTCTAAAAACTAGATCGCTCCGACGTAGCGTGCTCATATGTTAACAGCTTTGCTTTGTTGATTATAAACGAGCAATAATCACATTGCTAGCTTACAGAGAAGCGGTACAACATCATTCGCATGTCGAATCTTAAGTTCAGTAAATACGCAACAAACTTACTTGTGACTTTTTCTCTGCGTGCGCTTACATGAAACTCAACCAGCGTTCATTGAGATGCACGACAGAGGGAGAGATGGATGCGGTAGAGCTGATTTATTTGCGCAAGTTCTGGAATTACAGTTTGATACAAAGACAAGACTGTTGATTTAAATTGTTCATCTGTATAGATCGGTTTACCAATTCTTAGCTAAATGTTTAATTGAATTGAGTGCGGGAATTCCCCGCATTATGAACATGGAACATGCAGGGATGTTCCACGCCGCTGCGGAATGCATATAGGGGAAACACTGTATACAGTATATGTATTCAGCATCAGGGGGCATATTACAGAAACTTTCTGTCTTAAGTTTTAAGTTAAAATCTGACCAGTTAAGTTTTAGGATTTTTCACAAATTCATATTACAGAAGCAAATCCTAACTGTAGTTAAGATGAGATAATGCATGTTATAATGCAAGGAAATGTTAGTCTGTAATGACTTTTGTCCTAAATGAGATTCTAACTGAAATTGCCATGGTTTCCAAGCAGATAAGATGAGATTCTAAAGTTAGGATCTTTCTGTAATACGCCCCCAGAACTTTATTTAGGATGCCGTCTACAGGTTGTTGTTTTTTCCTCAGAACTAAATCCAGAACTTGCGACACATACATTATGTGGAATAATCCTTCCATGGATTTTCCCGCTGTTGTGACAGGTGCCATTTCACAGAGAGACTCAGACTGTCTCATCTTGTAAATGTTGTTATGAGTGTCACAATGACCAGCATTATTTGCCTCAAACATGCATTGAAAAACACCTAAATAATTTTATTTTCAGTGAGACAGATTTTTTTTGTTTTGTTTGTTTAATGAAAAAATATACAAAATACAGTTTAATCGCCGGTAAGAGATATTTATGGCTGGTAAATTTTCTCAGTTGGTAGATGTGGCAAAGGGTTAATGAGACTAACCTGCTGATCACATGAGCAAATCCTGAACTCTCATTTGCCTATTTGTTGGGTTAGAGTCACAATGCAGAAAAGCTAGTAAATTTAACACCCATTAGAATGCTATTACCCTATCAAATTAGATTTTATAACACCTTATACAATCTTTCCAGCCAGGGTTGCAATTTAACCACAAACTTTAAGAAGATCTGCATACAAGTCTGCCCTGAGGACAGGGGCAACAGTAATGGTTCTTGGCTGGATCAAGCTTTCCTGGTAAAGCAATGCAACTTTAATTTTATTGGTGAGTGTAGCAAGGCCTGTGGGACTACATGATTCAACCCTGTTGACTTTGCCCATATATTTTGGCTAATTACTTCACACTGCCTCACTCACTCTTTATTTCGCTTGTATAGAGAGGGCAGCATCAAACCATGGACTGTGACTTTTGCCTCATTGTTAATTGAAATCAGAAACATATTGAGAAGAATCTTAGTTAGACTGCTCCACATTTAAATTCAGGGTCAGAGTGACATCTATGTTGATCCAGAGTAAGGGGTCAGGGTTTGGCTGGTTAGTTCAGTTAGCCTCTGCTGGTAGATGCTTTAACTACATCATCTGGGCCCTGTTTCTCCATTCTCCATTTCTTCAATAATGTGCTTTTTGTTTCAGTGTTTTGTTTATAATGAGACCAGTAACTGTGAAACATAGAAAACATTTACAGACATAGAGATATTAAGGTTATTAATTAAATGTCTTGAAATTTAAATGAATTATCTTTGACAAGGTAGCATTAAAAAAGCAGAACCACCAAACTCTTGATATCAGCAGAAGTTGCTCAAAATATTCGGATATCGGTATCAGCATATAATTTTTTTATCTGTGCATCCCTAGTTGTAATACATTTTCCAATTTTGATACCAACAGATGGATCTAGATTTAGCCACACCGCTGAAGCTGACAATATTAATGAGCAACATGAAGCAACTGTCAGCAGCAAAACAAACACACTCCAAGAAGTTTTTTACTCCCTCGGCTCAATGGCTCACTTGGACGAGAAAGTCATTTATTTAAAAATCAGCAAAACTCAGTGACTGGCCATATTCCATGGCTGCCCTTAATAACTTGGTGACTGCGCTCTGTTTTTGAGACATTACACCCTCTTATCACCCAGCGCCCATCTACTCAGCTGGGCTGGGCAAAAGAGTTGGAGAACTTGTGACAGAGAAATGGCCTGGGAAAAATGGCTTGCTGTTGCGGACATCTGAGCTGTATGCTAAGCACGAGGAAGAGGGTAATAGAAAAAGTAAGAGAGAAGATGAAACTTGGATGAAATGATAGTGAAACGTGATAGCAGATTCTTGGTAATTATTAGTAGTGTATGTTTACATAAATAAGCTAAATGTATTGGTTGTTTTTTCACTGTCACGACTGCTATGTTGATCGGAACTGCACCCAAGAATTTCACACACCATTGCACTTGTGTATATGGCTGTGTGACAATAAAGTGATTTGATTTTTGATTTTTTTTTTTTTTTTTTTTTTTTGTTGCTCAGTTACATGGGCCTAGAATCGAATTCAAGTTTCCTGGGACACATCTGAGGTAGTAGGATTGCCCAATGAACAAAAAAACAAAAAAATTTGAATGTCAGTCATACACAAAGATGTCCTACCCTTGCACCCACGTCCATACTACACATAAATAACAGTGTTTTAAAAAAGTGTACACCTCTCATCCACACTAGAAAGACATTTTTCCCCAAGCATTATGAAAACGCTCTCCATCTCCAATGATGGCGTTAGGAAACTAAAAACAGAGTTTTCATATGAAAACAGATTAGTGTGGATGTGGCATTTGTTTATTGATTATATTTTGCATACTATTTATTGGTTATTATTATTATTTTATTATATTTTATATAATTTGAGTGTAGTACTTTCAGCTCCAATAAACCTATTTTACTATGTTTAAAGTAATAGTTCACCCAAAATTAAAATTCTCTCATCATTTACTCACCCTCATGCCATTCCAGATGTAGTGGTCGACCAATATGGGTTTTTTAAAGGTATCCAGAGAGCAGGGTGGCCGACAGGCCAATACAGTGCCGATATATCTCACAATTTAATATTTTAAATAACATAAATTTATTTATTTACTTATTTAGCACTATATTTACTCAATTTCACACAAAACTTTAACTTTGTAAAAAAAAAAAAAAAAAAAAAAATATATATATATATATATATATATATATATATATATATATATATATATACATATTGTATTTTAAATGGTAGATAGCAATTTCTTCTGATTTCTGTTTAGTTGTTAAATTTTAGTAATTTATTTGCACATGAAGAAATTGTTAATATATTAGGAAGAAGGAAATAACAGTACACACAGTAGTCCAGCAACCATGGATGCATGTCCACGTTAGCAATCGCATTTTCTCCAAAAATACCAAATCAAACCAATTACATACAGTGCATAGTGAATAAGACATTTACTTATAGCACACGTGAAGCACTTTTACTTTGAAGTTGCACTCACGTGCTCATGGGGATCCAACGCGAGACATGCTTGTAGACATGCTGCTGCTGCTGCATGATTAGACAAACACAAGACATGCTGCATCAAGCATGTATGACATTCTGCTTCACAATTAGACATAAATACAATCCCCATGTAGCAGATCTAGTCATGTGGAGGTGGGTTTCAGAGAAAAACTCTCGCAGTGCATTGCAGTGAAGCTGGCTTCCTTACAAATTGAGCAAATTTAAATGTTCAGCAAAGAGAAAGAACGCCATGATTACTTGTGTAACCTCCATTCACTGATGGAGGGAACGAGACGTTGTGTTGATGTAGTGACACGAGGGGTCACTCTTGGGAGCCCGAGACACCTCTGGTCTTTGATAAAAGGCCAATAAAAATTGGCGAGTGGTATTTGCATGCCACTCCCCCGGACATACGGGTATAAAAGGAGCTGGTATGCAACCACTAATTCTGGTTTTATGCTGAGGTGCCGATATAAGGTCCGGCCATTTCAGCGGGTAGTTCAGCATTGTGGCAGGAGGGACACAACGTCTCGTTCCCTCCATCAGGGAACGGAGGTTACACAAGTAACCATGACGTTCCCTATCTGTCACTCACTCGACGTTGTGTCGATGTAGTGACACTAGGGGTCCCTATACGAAATGCCACAATTGGCTGAACTGTGTTACGTGAACTTGCGGTGTGTGGTGGGCAGACTACTGTGTGCCTTATAGCCAGCACACCAGGTCGACACGTAACCTCCCCCAACATAGTTATGAGTGTCGAACGGTCCTTTTTGGGGACAAGTCGACTACCCAAGAGATAGAGACCAGTCGTGGCCTCTTTTCCCCTTCTCTTTTTTCCACTCCCTAAAAAAGAAGGGGGATTATCCAACTGGGCCGCTAGGTCGGGGGGTGTCCCTCCCAAGGGGAAGACACAGCGGAGACCACACCTCACCCAAAGAGAGGGGGGGATATTTAAGTGGAAAAATATCTCACATGGTCTTTCCAACCATGTAGAGAGTCTTCAAGGTAGATCCTACCCAGCGGGGGAGGAGTTACTACAAACATGGATACTGGGGCAGAGGGGCTCTGCCCAAGGAAGATGCAGTTTGCCAACAGGGAAACAAATTAGTGGAAGATATATATCGCATCGGATTAGCCTTACAGGGAACCGCCACATGCGGAGCACCTACCCCAGAACAGGACTCTTAGTTAGCACGTGTACTGGGCCAGCAGCAAGTCTCTCCGAAAACTCGACTGCCACAGGGCATGGAGGAAGTCAACCAGGGAACAAAGTTTGTGAACACTACTAGGAATTAATGACGCACGTCTTCAGCTCAAAAGGAGGTGGAAGGCACTATGTGCAAGCGATACACCCGGCTGGCTATCGAGGGCTTATCCGCTTGTATTGCGTGCCACTACCTGGGACGATACCGGTTCCACCCGGAGGTTGTAGAACCTTGCAAAGGTGTTGGGTGTTGCCCAGCCTGCTGCTCTGATGTCTGTTAGAGAGGCACCCCTGGCCAGGTCCCAGGAGGCCGCTACACCCCTGGTAGAATGGGCTCGTAGCCCTACCGGGGGCGGCATGTCCTGGGCGTGATATGCCATAGTTATGGCATCAATGAGCCAGTGGGCGATCCTCTGCTTGGAGACAGCGCTTCCTTTCCGCTGTGCACCAAAGCAGACATAGAGCTGCTCAGAGATCCTTAAGCTCTGCGTGCGATCCAAATAGATGTGTAAAGCATGCACTAGACACAGCAACGGCAGGGCTGGGTCTGCCTCCTTCTGGGGAAGCGCTTGCAGGTTCACCACCTGGTCCCTAAAAGGGGTGGTGGGAACCTTGGGCACATAGCCCGGTCGGGGTCTCAGGATCACGTGAGAGTAACCTGGACCGAAATCCAGGCACGTTTTGCTGACAGAGAACGCTTGCAGGTCTCCTACCCTCTAGATGGAAGTGAGCGCAATCAGGAGGGCAGTCTTCAAGGAGAGTGCCTTAAGCTCAGCTGACTGCAAAGGCTCAACTCCAAACCGAGAAAAGAGATGCTCTGAACCGGGAGGAGCTTGCTCTTTTCCCAGTTGACCCAAAGCCCTAGTCGGCTGAGGTGTGAGAGCACCAGGTCCCTTTGTGCGCACAACATGTCTCGAGAGTGAGCTAGGATTAGCCAGTTGTCGAGATAGTTGAGAATGCAAATGCCTACCTCCCTTAACGGGCAAGGGCAGCCTCTGCGACCTTCGTGAAGACGCGAGGAGACAGGGACAGGCCGAAAGGGAGGACTTTGTACTGATACACCTGACCCTCGAATGCAAACCGCAGGAAGGGTCTGTGTCAAGGAAGGATCGAGATGTGGAAGTATGCATCCTTTAGGTCTACTGCCGCGAACCAATCTTGATGCCGGACGCTTGCCAGAATGCGTTTTTGCGTCAGCATCTTGAACGGGAGTCTGTGTAAGGCCTGGTTCAGTACTCGCAGGTCCAAGATTGGCTGCAACCCACCGCCTTTTTTCAGTACGATGAAGTAGGGGCTGTAAAACCCCTTCTTCATCTCGGCTGGAGGGACAGGTTCTATCGCGCCCTTCCGTAGGTGGGTAGCGATCTCTGCGGGCAAGGTAGCAGCATTTTCGCTCTTGACCAAGGTGAAGTGAATACCGCTGAACCTGGGCGGGCGCCTGGTGAACTGAATCATGTAGCCGAGTCGGATGGTCAGGATCAGCCATTGCGACGGATTGGAAAGCACGAGCCACGCATCCAAGTTCTGCGCATGGGGGACCAAGGGGACAACGTCGTCGGATGTACCAGCAGGTGGGGCCTCACGGCGGGGTGGAGCTCGAGGTGCCACACCACGTCGTGGCCGTGCTGAGTCTAGGGACATCGAAGCACTTACCTGGCTCCTTGTGACCACCCCCGGAACAGCCTGGGATGGGGGAGGAAGAGGCCTGTCCTCGTAACCCATGGAGACTGCCACACTGGGGATGGCTGTGTGCCACAGCTGGGCGCTCAGGGGCGGAAAGGCCACCGCTGGAGCGCCAATCCTGCAAGAAAATACCTGTGGACGGTAGTCGTGGTGATGACCATGCACACCGGGTATTTGACCCAGGGAGGAAGGAAGCCTCTCTTTTGCTGAACTGTTGGGTACCGCTGCCACTTGGGCATGCGGCAAAATCAAACAAAAAGTCCGCCTGGCCCTCCACTGGGGGATGGAGTGGTCTTTTTACCAGCTCCAGGTGAGTGGGTTCCCTCGTCTCTGGGTCGCCCGTCTCAGGAGCACGACCTCCGTAGGTTCTTAGGTGCTGGCTGTGAGACGGGTGGCATCTGCTTCCTGCGGTGGGCTCCATGCCGGGCCGGGCCGAAGGGGCAGGCTGCGGCGGAGCCGGTGCAGTCACCGCAGGGGGACGCCCTTGGCGCGACGGGGCAGGATGTGCCGGATTGCCTCCGTCTGCTGCATCACCGCCGAGAACTGCTGGGCAAAGTCCTCGACGGTGTCGCCGAATAGGCCAGCCTGGGAAATGGGGGCAGCAAGGAACCGTGTCTTGTCGGCCTCACCCATATTGACCAGGTTGAGCCAAAGGTGGCGCTCCAGGACCACTAGTGTGGCCATTGTCTGCCTGAGAGACCACACCGTGACCTTCGTCACTCAAAGACCAGAGGTGTCTCGGGCTCCCAAGAGTGACCCCTAGTGTCATTACATCGACACAACGTCGAGTGAGTGACAGATAGGGAATGCAAGTTGATTGGCTACCTGATTACATGTCAAAAGACCTATCAGCTTACACATGTTAACCGATTGGCTTGAAATTCACATGTGAGCAAGCTGATTGGCTAATAGATTACAAGTTTAGCTTGTCCAGTGTAGAGTTTCCTGTCTGAACTTAGTCATTTGGAATCTCCAAGAACTTGGTTTAAAGTCAAGTTTAAATGGTTACATGACAAATTTAAATATTCAGCCCAATTTAAATATTTCCTCTGCTTTTGTATTGACATGTATCTGCTGTAATTGACATGTACAGTGAATGATTGTCAGTGTCATTATGTCAGACACAGTTCATCTGAGTGTATGCCTGTCTATATTTGTATAACAATGAGGTTTTTGCATAGTACGATAAGTACAGTTTGATTTCTCACAGACAAGGCTGTAATGACATATTCAGGACTGGGTTGGATCGAATATATTAAATTAAGAATCAGCTATAGAAAAACCCATATTAGTCAATCACTAATCTGAATATTAGGAGGGACATACCCTACTCAATATATAGTTATAACCGTGAAATACAGGTTCAGCTGCGTTCATGCATTATAGTTTTTCATTTGTGTATGTGTTTGTGTTAGAGTATGGAATATTTTGTGATGGAGATAACAGACGAATGCTTCTGTATCAATATAGGCTTCTTACTTAGGATTGTTTTTGTCTATATGCAGCCTTTGTGTTTACAGAATAACAGGCTCTGATTGGTTGTTTGGTTCAGGTAGAGCTGGCCGAGAGCGAGAATTCCTGCAGCACTGAGTCACCAAGGGCTGATAGCTATCTTTTATCTGATCTCTCTCTCTCTCTCTCTCTCTCTCTCTCTCTCTCTCTCTCTCTCTGTTTCTCTCCCTCTCTCTCTTTCTGATCTACCCACTTCTATAAAGCACAAACATAACCTGCTCCACCCCTCCCTTCTCTCTTTCTCTTCCCTCTCTCTCATTCACACACACACACACACACACACACACACACACACACACACACACACACACACACACACACACACACAAACACACAGTGCTGTCAGAGCGCACATGCAGGCGAGTTCATTGCATTTCCCCAGCAGCAGCTCAAGAGCGAGAGCTCACTGGATCCCCATTGCCCTCATCGCTGAAAATTTAACGATGTGCTCCATTATTTAATCAGCCCGAGTGCTCCTCTCCCCAACTGAGCATCGCTGCGCGCAGAGAGCATGCGCGTAATGAGCGTTGGTTTGCGCGGGGATACAATGGATGTTTATTATAGGATTGACTTGCCGTTTACGTGGAGTTTGCTTTTACATTACCGTTGCTTGTCTTATCCAATGTAGCATTGCACAGGAGGACTTCTTTGATTGGGACTTGAAGAACCAAAGTTTCTAACCACATTTAATCAGCTTTTTTCATCTAGGTTGGAATGATATGATACAGATCTTCTCTTTCTCTTTTTAAAACTTTTTTTAACTTTGCTGGTAATGTTTTTTTCTCCATATTCTATGTTTTTTCAATGCAGACGAGAAAGAAGAAGGGGTTTTGGGCAGTCTTCCTCTCCTCAGCTTTAAGATCGGACCAGTCCTGCCATCAGACAACATCAGCCGCAAATTTGCCTTTAAGGTTGGTGATCTCTGGGCTGTTTTGGTGCAGGTTGCTGTCGGGACAGGGGAGGGGAGGGGTAATAGGTAAAAGTGGTATTCAGTGTCAGGGTAAGGAATATGATCATAGTCAACTTGTGATTCCTGTAAAGTGTGGACTGTTCAAGCTGCGTGTTTGAAATAATCATGATTAAACAAGATCAAAACCACCAAACCGATATTCACTCTGATTGTGGAAACACAAGCAGTGGACTTTGCATCTTTGTATGTGTTTATACACCATGTGCCAGAAAGACAAACATATGTCAGATTATATTTTCATCATGATTCCTGGCGGCTGTATTTGAACGCACAGATCTTTAGTTTGTGCTTGTATACAGGGTCCAAAAGTCAGAGAACACTTCTTCAGTATTTTGCATTCTTTTCTAATTGTCTAAAAACTTACTACATTTACAAATGATATAATCAGCATAAAAATCTGAGTGAAAATTTGCACTTGAGCTGGCATGGACTTCTCAGGTTTGCGCAAAACCTGATTATCCATGTTATCCCTGTATGATTTGAAAATGTTCCAAAGAGCATCTTAAAGTGCTTCAGTGGAAGCAAGGAAATCCGACCTTTTGTACAAAGGCGTTAGCATTGTCATTATCACAAATTTGCTTACATTTGATAAGTGACCAAAAATCATAAGTTTAAATTAGAATCCAAACATTTTATTAAAAACCTTAAAAGTTACTTCCAGGTTTTAAATGACTAAAATCACAGATTTTCAATGTGGTGTCAGGCTTTTGGACCCCACTATATTCTCTCTACATTCTATTACAGATCAGAGCCAAGTCTATGCAAACAGCATCTATATACAGTATTCCATTACAAGTTTGTCTTCTAACATGACTTTATATAATACATGCCTCTGGAAAGATGGTCCCATGCAGTAGCACGTTGCTTTTGCACTCTGAAAGACAGTTGTTGTTTGTTGTTTTCTGTAATTGAAAAATTTAGATTATGTTTGGACTGCATGTGAGCCTCTATTAGATTACTATCTGAGTTACACACAGAGCATGTGTTTTGAACTGTATTTCAAACTATAACATGCAGTTGTCACGTTTTGAGAATGTGGGGCCATTATGCGTTTGGTAACTGTGTTCACGTCTCTTTTGCCCCTGGCTCCACGGGGCCCCTAAGGGCTGGGCTGGAGATGCTCAAGAATATTTCATCGTGGCTCTGCTGGTCTTGGTAGGTTTTGAGTAAAACGGCTTTTTTGTGACACCTGGCATTTTAAACTGACCAATAGGTCAGTTTAAACTGACCAATAGTATGTAAGAGATGAGTCGTTGATGACATTTGACACTAGATTTAAACCGATCAGGATGGTGGACTCTTTTAGCGTCGTATAAATAATAATTTCTTATTAAATAAGATTTAATATTTTTAAATGTGAAGTTACTGTACATTAAGAAAATGTTCATAGTTTTGAATGTTTAGTATTATTTAGTATGTATAAATTCATGAAGTTACTATTTTTATATTTGTATTTGTTTATAATAATTTTTTTTGCTTGCACAGCATATTTTCCCCTACTATTAGGATCGGATTGGATTGGATTGTAATAGACCCCTCCTGGCATTTTAGAGTACGTATGTTAAAATTTTAAATATTAAAGAAGAAAAAGTGGGTTGTCCTAGACCATCTTTTGACAGTGAGATCATGTTTATTTTGAAGCTTGCTAAATGAGTTTAAAGTTCTCAAAGTTTGATTTTTGTATTTTGAAAATTGATTTAGTTTCAAGCATCTACTTCTAATGTTCATTCCCTGTGGAAATGAAGTTAAACAGAAGCTTAGAATGGCATTACAGCTTTAATAAAACCCATTTATGCCAGTCAACATGTTCTTGAAAACATCCAAAGCTCTTCAATGGAGGCTCCTACAAAAGATAGACTATTATGTATTAGATATTGAGATATGTTTGCAAAACAAAACAAACTATCAGTCACAAGGATCCCATAGCCTAACCTAGAGGCAAAAGGCGTACAATGTGTCCGTTACATATCACAGACCCCTACGCTGTAGTTTCGGTCTGAAGCCATGTCAGCACATTGCAGTTTTTATGACAAGCGCAATAAAAATCATGGCATGATCATACGTGTCTTTGAAAATAGCTTTGTGCATTTTTTGAATTTATCACCTGATTTGGTGTTAATGATTAAGCAAGAAATACTGAGATGGTGTGTTTGTGTAGAAGCTGAAACAGAGACATGAGAGAGAAGGTGTGTTTAGTCAGCCATTCTATAACCTGCTCTGTTACAGTGAATGGTTACATGTATCATGTTGCCCTCACAAAGAACTTGAAACACTGATGCAGTGCATCTTGCCGTGCATATCTCTGTTCATATTCTCTTTCTTGGTGTAATGCCACTTCCTTTATGAAATCCTCATTCAGTGAGCCATTATCAGAACTGGTGTATGGCCTCTGGCAGCATAACATTCTTCTGTTTCACACAGGGGACTCAAGGAAAGTCTAATATTCCCTGGCTCTGAATTGTTTCAGACCTTATACCTGTGTCTGTGGGTGTTTGTGTGTGTGTGTGTGTTTACTTAGCTATAATTTGGGGACAAAATTGTCCTCAAAGGTAAATATAATCCAAAAATCAAGTAAATCATATTTTTTGTTATTAATTTTTAATATCCTAAAATACATTTTTTTTTTTTTTTTTTTTTTTTTATGGGGATAGGATTCCATTTTGTTAGAGAGTCAGAGCAGAGACTGTTTAGCAGAGATGGGCCACTTCTATTTAAATGAATGGGAGAAACTGGAATGCCCAACCAAGAAGCTCTAGTGTCAAACAGTCAACGGATCTAGAAAGGAAGTCCGACAGATGGCCGACAGTGTACTGACTTGCTAGAAAGGCTTTAGCTAGAGTTAGTCTGTAGTAATTTTAATTCGCTTTATATAAAGGAATAAAAGTCTATGGGATGACCACATTTAGATAAATGTGTGTGTACGAACTAGCTATAGTTTGGGGACAAATTTGTCTCCAGAAGTTAGCTAAATCTAATAAAACCTCCAAGGTACAACCTAGTCTCATGACAAGTCGTAATAATAGTATGAGATGGTGAAATCGTTAGAAATTAGAGTTGGCTCGTATAAATACTTACAACTTTTACTTCCATTGAGAAAAATAAACAAACCAACGAATAATGTTATTATAATTTTTCCTAAGATTAACCCCTGACTTCGCTCATACGGTATCTTATGGTTTCACCATATCATGTGTTGCCCATGGATGTAATCAAAGTTAGAAATTTTCCATAAATAAATATATACTGTATATATATATATATACCAATCTGGCCATTCTCTGTTGACCTCTCTCATCAACAAGGCATTTCCATCCACAGAACTATTGCGCACTGGATGTTTTTTGTTTTTGGCATCATTCGGAGTAAATTCTAGAGACTGTTGTGTGTGAAAATCCCAGGAGATCAGCAGTTACAGAAATACTCAAACCAGCCTGTCTGGCACCAACAATCATGCCATGGTCCAAATCACTGAGATCAAATTTTTTCCCTATGCTGATGGTTGATGTGAACATTAACTGAAGCTCCTGACCCGTATTTTATGCACTGCACTGCTGCCACATGATTGGCTGATTAGTTAATCACAAGGATGATGGATGGTGTGTGCGCACGCATTTATGCTTTAGAACAGGGGTGTCAAACTCGGTTCCTGGAGGGCCACAGTCCAGCAGAGTTTAGCTCCAACCCTAATTAAACACACCTGAAGCAGCTAATCAAGGTCTTCAGGAGTGCTTGAAGATTACAAGGAGGCGTTTTGGAGCAGGGCTGGAACTAAACTCTGCAGGGCTGTGGCCCTCCAGGAACTGAGTTTGACACCCCTGCTTTAGAAGTTTTAACAAACCCCTTTTTACTAGGCTCTGGGGTTATTTTTTCTTTCCCACTTTCATATTCCTATATCCCAGTATAGCGCTGCTGAAATATTAATAAATGCTGGTTGTGTAACTGCTGTGAGGTTGGAACTTTTTCCACTTTTCTCCAAGGGCTGAACACCAGAAACATGAAAGATCAGGAGGTGAGTCTGCTGACTCATGCCATGAAACTTACAGCAGAGGAATCCTTTCCTGAGGGGAAAAATCCTCATCCATGGGCAGAACTAGGCCTGCTTTCAAAGCACGTGGGATGTGCAGATAAGGTCAGGCAGCGCCCCAGCAGCTTTCAGATAGATTGCATTGGATTCATGATAGGCAAATCTCCTTGCATCAGGGTGGGCCTTGAAAACATGGTTTTGCAGCCAATCAGGAAGAGCTGTTAATGGAATCTTGGATTGTACCTCAGACCTATTTCTCACCTGTCTCGACAGTCCCTGCTACCTGGGAGAGTAGGGGATAGGTCACAATGGTCCACTAGTCATCCACCAACCAATTATTAGTTATTTGTATTTTTAATTAAATTTTGTTTATTTTTAACATTTTAGCGGCAGTGCTTTAATTTTACATGCTGACAGTGTGCTCTAGGGTTGCTCTGATACCAAAATTTTGGCTTCGGTACGATACCAGCTCTGGTAACTCGGTATCGATACTAAATCGATAATTAGGCAACAAATAAAAAAGCCTCATATTTTTGAAGAAATTACACAGAAAATGACTTGATTAAAAGGAATGCATAAAATCTAACAGCTACAAATTCTGCATTTTCCAATTTAATTTGTCTGAATTGCATGTTAAATTATTTAATTAAATGTTATGATCAAATTGTGTTTAATTAAATTAATACATACAGCTTTAATCAAATGAAAATATAATAATTCATTTATAACAAAACAATTGCAATTGTATTTTTGGTCAAATAAAATCCTGCACAACAGAGCTTCACAGTATTAATGAAAACATTAATGAAAAAAATCTGATTACCTGAGGCACAAGACTGCTATGGCTAAATCACAACATGCTGAAATTCAGTACACTTTTGTGATATTGCTTACAGATAATAAAAATAATTATAATAATCATACAACCATTTAATATTATACTATTTTTATTATGAGTAGTATTGCAACTTATAATGGAATGTTAAATTTTTGTACACTGTTTATATTTATATTAAAAGCATTATATACTGTCTCCAATTTCACGCATTCCAGTTGAATAGAGCTTTCATTTTAGTGTGACTTTTTGTTTGACAGACCTTTGAGTTTTTTTTTTTTTTTTTTTTTTTTTTTTTGATGGGTTCTGGTTATATTAAGCTTCCTATTAATGCTGGAATACTCCTGTCATGACAGAGCAGAGTGGCACTTCTTGTTCATTCTGTAGAATGCAGTGAATATGACTGTATATTATATAATTAAATGACATCCTTCTGCTGTTTAATGATCACACTTGGTCATATTGAGATTTTGTGACATTTTATTTTCAAATTGTCATTGATTTTATCTCAAAACTGTCACATCTCATAACATTTTGCCAGTGGCAATGTACTGTAATATGGTACTGAAATTAGCAACAAGATGAACAATAAAAAATTTTTGGTATCGTGATATTTCGTTAGTTTTTGCAAACTTTTTATATTTGCAATTTATGTATTATTTAGTGTAAATTTATAACATTACAAAATGTTTTCTTCATTTGGAAAGTAGTGGTAACATAATAGTGTAGATTTTCTTTTAATGTTGGAGAAAATGTGTAAAGCAAAAATTATATTTGCCGTGGTCTCATTTACATTTACATTTATTCATTTAGCAGACGCTTTTATCCAGAGCGACTTACAAAAGAGGAAAACATAAGCGAATCATTCACTCCCATTCACAGTTATCGAGTTTACACTGCAATCGTTTACTTCCATGTTCCAAAACCCGGAAGTGTGAAAAGGGTTGATTGTACAGGGCTTCCTTAAGACAGATAAGTCAACAAGTCGTTGAACATTAGTTTTGCACATCCCAAGTCCTGAGTTCACTCTTCCTAGCTGCCCCATCCTGGTTTTACCTGTTTTATTTGCTGGTTACATCTCTCTTATCATACATGTGGACTGAAGCAGAAATCAGGGCTCTTGGAACAGACAGACACCGCCTCCAGAAGTGTGTTTGCAAAGTACAGGGGTAGACAGAACACACATACAAGGAGCCATCCTGCTCTGTATGATGCCTAGTAATTACAGGTTACTGCAATCATTCATTTTGTAGCTCTCCCCCATATTTTTGCCGTTGTTTGTGCTCGTGCCGTTAACTGCTTTGTCAACATGTTGGAGAGCATCAGGCTACAGCTGTGGCTATACACTCCCTGCTATGTATTGTGTGTTTCCCCAGCTGTTTGCTTTTGGCCAGCTGTGTTGTAGTGTAGGGCTTTAACGATTATTAGAACGATTATCCGACTATTCTGCGATTATTGCAACGATTAATCATTAGCTCTTAACCGATTATTCAGCTTGTGCCCTGACTTAAAAGGTTGCATTAAACATGCTTACTAACAATAAAGAGGACAAAATCATATTTTAAAAATACCTCTAAATGACATTCATTGAATTAAAGGGAAAAATACTTTTTATTAAGTTTAATTCAATAAAGAAATTCCCTGCAAAAAAATCCTGTTGTTATCAAGTGTTTTTGTCTTGTTTTCCATTTAAAATTGTCTAAAATTCCTTTAAAACAAGATACATTTACTTGAGAAGCAACATATAAGACATTTAGACTTGCTTTAAGAGAATGTATCTTAAATCTAAGTGTATTTTGTATATAAGTGTATTTTTTCACTTGGTTATACATCTGCGAGTGCAGTAAAGACAAAATATACTTATATTCAAGATCTATTCTCTAAAAGCAAGTCTAAATATCTTATATGCTGCTTCTCAGGTAAATGCATCTTTTTATTTAAAAGGATTTTTAGATATTTTAAAATATTTGTATTTTTTATATTATATTCAAAATTCTCAGATAATTTTTTTTCTTCTTCTGCAGTATAGCTGCTAAAGAAAATGTATGTTGTTTTAAAGGAGTTTTAGATATTTATATTGGAAAACAAGCCAAAACAAAAACAAATCAAAAACGTATTTTGTTGCAGTGTATAACGGGGCGAAGACCTTTTTCTCACCTTTTTGTTCACTTCAATCAATCTTTAACTCAACAAAAAAACAAACTCTCTTATTAATAAAGCTACGTATTGCAATTTTCTTCATGATAAGAAATTAACAGTGACACATATATAATGATTCAATAAATCACGAGCCATCATGTTATAATCTAGCTGCAGCAAGCGTGCGCGCTCGAGGGATTAACCTCCCAGCGACAGAGTGTGCATCAGCGAGGTGCAGTTTTAATCTCTTCCCCTTAGATCAGGACACTTCATGCAAATCATGTATAAGAGGCGCTGAACGCACAGAGAAATGCCAGTTTTGGAGTTTGTAGTTATTTACATGACATGCTTCCGTATTATTTGAACTTCAATGAAGCTATAAAGCAATAAATATACTGCATTTAAGATGTAATGCCGGGGTGTTTCCTTTAAAGAGCTCCGGCTCCGCTTAAAGCTGAAGTATATAATTTCTGCGACAGTAGCGCCACTGAACGGAATTGCTAAAAGAAACAATGTTTTCAAAACAACATTCGGAATTTGCCCCCCATCTGCTGTTGTTTGAACCATCAGATAGTCCCACCCCAACAACATTACTCAATCAATGGCGTGAGTTTGGGGTGGGTCTAAGCAGGTTGCTCTAAATAAACACATGAATTTTATAGTGCCACAGAGACAAAGCATTTAGAGTTTTCAAGAAAATGAACCTCGGAATGACTAACTTGTAGTTGTCTCTGCATATTAAGCTGGGATAGAAGGAAGTATTTTAACACCAAAAACGTTACATACTTTAGCTTTAAAAGAGATTTTTGTGTGCATTTTTATTGATCATGGTGGCAGTAATTCCAACAAGATGTGAAACAAAAATCTTGTCCACTTTTTCCATAGGCAAATTAATTTTTAACAGCCATTTTTAACAATAAATTCTAAAATACATTTTCTACCATGAGCTCTGAGGTTGGTAAATGAAGGTATGTGCTTCTATTGAAGCCACCAGTCCATGTTAATCCAACGTAATGTTTTAGAAATAGTATTAAATAGCAGAATTCCTGGTGAAGAACTACACCACCCATGAATCCTGAAGAGAAATGCTCTGCCAATCAGAGGATAGCAGCCATCAAAATGCACCAAACAAGTGCTGCAGCAACCGCCCACCTGCGTGATGGTGAATGGCTCAATCGAGTCGGCATTCCTACACTCTCAAATTACTTATTTCTTTGTAAATATATGAAAATTTAGCAAAAATATATTCAATCTATTGTTCCGATACTTAAAATCAACAACTTTAAATCACTAGTTTTATTTTCCATAGTTTTTTATTTGATTACGTAATTCACAATGCTTCATGGGATTGTTGTTCATTCCCTCATGAACGACATTAAGTACATTGTCTTTTTTCGACCAAATTTTAATACTTTTTTGCTTCAAATCAAAGTTTGTAATGGCATGATTCACCTCAGAGCTGGTTGGTTTGGTTCAGGACTTAGAACTCTTTTATGAAGGATTTTATGAAATACCTATTTAAAAAATGAATGAAAAAAATACTTCCGGGACCCAAATGGCTGAAAAACTGGGCTAGCACTGTTGCGCTCTATTACACAGTGCAAATTACATTCAGCACACAATTGTTGGGCCTTTTTTGTGTTGTTAGCTGATTTGCACAATAGATGAAAAAGATACAGTTATAAGAAGAAAACACAACAAGTTGGCACAATGAAGTTCCTGAAAATACAAGACACATATGAGGCACACCAATAAATACACATAATCCTCAACAAAGTTGTAACATGACTAGGGTTGCCACCTTCGATGTGGAAAAATAAGGGACACCTGCAGATTCGGACAAAATCGGACATATCAGTTTTACCTTTAAAACAGGGTGAATAATAGCATTATTAAGCATTTTGCAAGCAAATACATGCAATATGGACAGCCTTCCACTAATTGACGACTGCTGAGTGGTGTTTAACTCTGTGTTGTTAAAGTCACTACTATGTGTTATTAAATTCACCTCTGAGTCTGCACAGAGAGCTCTCTGATGTATCAAACTGCAAAGCGATTTCATCAAAATCAGTTGGATGGCTCAAGAGATAGGAACAGGTTGCAATATCACTATTCAAATGGTGAGATATACAGTAGATAGAAACATACAGTCATGTCTTAAAAGTTATTTTTTTCTGTCGCTTAAGCCTTTGAGGGATTTGCCAGAAAAAAATTGTAAAGAAATCCCATATAAAACTTAGCAACAGATTGTGTTGTGGTGCAAAAAGGGGTCAGTAAGGAGAGCCGAGAAATTTTGTTTAATAGATATTATACTCAAAGGAAATAACCCGCAATGACTTTCATTGTGGCCTGCTGAAATAAATGCTGTTGCCACTAAAGTGGGATACAAAAAGCAGTCACATCAACAATAAATGGGGCACTCTTGGAGCTTCGTTTTAGACTGCCTACAGCGTAAACACGGCTGTCTTCCACCACAAAGTGCTAAATTATTGTAGCTAATGCTGCTCGAGCCACACCTCCGTGCCAGTGCCATGGGAGACAGAGACCTCTTGGCACTGTTAAAGACAACAAAGCAGACTCAGATTACGGTGAGGCCTGCATAGTTGACCTTCCTTTATGTGTAATAAAAAAGGCCAATTGAATGTCAGGCTCATCAGATAATCTAGTGTGTTGCCATCACTTGCATCAGCAAAGTATAATATGATTATAATATGAGATCCTACTCAGAGCAGGATATTGTGAAACACTACATTTGTAAGCATGTTCCCTTAGGCTTGTTCATCCCAGCCTTGTCGTTTACCTACGATCAAGTGAGATTGAGGTTGATGGTCTTTCTTAGCTGGCTATGGTTTAAGCCAGTGGTTTCCCTTTATTTTTGGATGGGCTTTTTGCCATATTTGATTGATAGACACAGTATTATATAGAGACAGAAAATCAAGAGGAATGGGATGAGAACATGATCCAGTCCGGACTTGAACCCAGGTCTCCTGTGAGCAGCCACCACTTTGACTCCTGCCTGTGGCATTACTAAGGAGAAATTTAATTCTTTGTGAGAAATGCCAAGTTCCCTAGAGGACCATGCTAGAAATTCTGCATCACAGTCCAACAATGACAGACGTTTTCAATTAGGTTATAATTAAGCCTTGTCTAAATATAAATGAGCCCTGACTTACTGTACAACATGATGGGAGCTTTCAAAGTCACTGGCTCTTGGTTTATTCGGCTCTCTGATTCGTCAAGAAGACAAGGAGGCACCTGTGTTTGGATAAAAGAGGACCTGGTGGTTAGAGGAGGTCCCGTAAAGATAGATCAGACAAGAGTCAGACATGTAACACCAGTGTAAACTCAAATGTCTCCTCTAGACCATAAATATGTCTGCTAGATGCACTTGGATTCAGGCTACTCTGTCAAGCCACTTTTGTAGAGGTGTTTTGCAAGTCATTGATGCATTACTAAAACCTGTGTTTTGCTTACTAATTGGTTGATTTAGGAGAGGTTTTGTGGAAACAATTGAACTTTCTAAATCAGAATATACACTAAAATGTTTTGCAAGTGACCTAAAACTTTTCTTCGGGTTAACATCTAAATTACCTGATTTTATTTAAGTCAAATATATTATTTAATGATTGCATCAACCTGAAATTGTTAAGTTACACCAATGAAAGCATTATAATGGCACCTAGTGGCCTGGATGCTGCATCATCCAAACACAGTAGTTTTTAGTTACCAATGCCATTGTAGAAATTCACTATGCACAGTTAAGGTGGTCGCACACCGGACGAGAAGTGCCATGTCACGGCTAGAACAGGACTCGTCGATGCGGTGCAGGTGACAGGTGTAGTGCAGATACACACGAAAGTTATGAAGGTTTTTGTTCTTGATCAAGAATGAACAAAGTGACACTGATGAGCTTGCAGGTTTGTGTATGAAACTGGTGTAACTGTATGATTAGAAATGGCAATGTTTAGTAAGCAATTTGTATGAATAGGTTTCATTCAAGCTGTCAACCCACAAAAAAACATACTTGTAACTGAAAATACATTGTGGAGGCTATATGAAAGATACATATACACAATATGTCATCCAGTGATGGCTAGAGTAATCATCTATGTCCTTTGATAACGATTTGAGTCGAATTAAATGAAAACTATGCGAGTTGCGCTCCGTGGCATAACAGAAATTTGAGCAGCCTCTTGAGTCTTAGCTGGGTGACGCCAACAGCCGGTGAGCAGCGACAACGGTGTGCGTACCTTCATAGACAACTATTGTTTCAAATTTTGGAACACGCCGTGTCATCCGCCAGACTTGTCTGGTGTGTGACCCAATATAGCCAGCATAAATGTAATGAATGAAAGTGTCCAATAAAAGAGCAGTTACTAAGATTTAGCGAGTAGTATTTAGCTGGTCATGTGATGCTAACATGGCTGCCCCCATGAGGTGTCCCTGCTCCATGTACTCTTCATCTCACATGAGTGGTCATGAATTTATACATGTGTTTCAAAATTACCATTCATTTCTTTAGAAGTAAAACTTTTTATATGAGGAAAAAAATTACTGAGTGCACCTTTAAGGTAACAACAGCCTGTATTCACTTCTTAGCATAGAAAAACTCTACAACCTTGTTTAGTCTCTTGTAGATTGTGGCTCAGCGGTTAAGGTTCTGGGTTACTGATCAGAAGGTCAGGGGTTCAAGCCAAGATGCCACTGTTGGGCCCTTGAGCAAGGCCCTTGACCCTATCTGCTCCTTGTATCTTGGCTGACCCTGCACTCTGACCCCAGCTTAGCTGGGATATGTGGAAAAAAAAAAAAAGAATTTCACTGTATATGTGCTAATGTGTGATAAATAAATGTAATTATTATTAGACTATGAGCCCTTGTACTACTGACAACTTGACAAATGAGTTCCACAGAAAACAAATCAGTTTAAATTGCATAATTTGTCAGGTATCCTCTCAAAGCAATGTCAAATACCTCATGCATACCTAAAAATTTCCAAATAGCTTGGTTTACAAGATTTACTCGCAGAAAGATGCGCTACACAATAATCAAGGTTTCATAGAGGGCCTGCTACATTTAAGTTAAACAAACGTATAAACTGCCAACTCTGAGCTATTTAATAATCCGCAGTGCAACAATGGCTTATCTGTAAAATCGAATGCAAACAGAAAGCACAGAATTTGTCAAGCCCTGAAATGAATCAGTAGTGAGGGAGTGTTTGACAGTTTCCTTAGGGAGAGGTTTTATCAAAGGAAAAGAGGCATTCTCTTGGCAGGTATCAAGGTAAGACGAGGACTTGCGACATCATGGCAGGTTTCTATGCCAGACATCTGTAAGTTGAGGAACCAGATAGCACATCTTCAGGCAAACTTTTGTTTTGACCCTCTATTTCCTGTGACATCAGATGCTCTGTATCAGTTTCAAGCACGCACACAACATACAGTTTACTGAGTGAATAAACAATTAGTGTAAAAACATGAATAGTTATAAATTGGGATGAGGTTATTTTTGTCCATGCAGTCTTGTTATTCTGGTTGATTGAAGTAATTTTGTTTACAGCAAAGTCTCATTAAATGTGCTTGCAAGGTGAAGCTCTGGAGTCTCTCTTGGTCTTTTTACTTACTAGACATTTCACATAGCAAAGATCTATGTTGAATGTATATATTAGGCTTGGATGCCTAATATAGATCTTAGATGCCTTTTTCATGCATCAATAATCAGAATTTTTCCGATTATTATTGTTCTATATCTGCATTTTTTCAGATATAAATAGGGCTGCTCATTGAATGTTGTCTTTGTTTTTGCATACATATTTCTCAACACAACTTTGATAAATTGTGAGCAGCAGGATAACTTAAAGGGGTTGCACACCGAATGTGACTGGCAGACAACATGGCGCATTTTAAAATGAGAAACAGTTATATTCTATGAAGGAACGCACACCGCTGCCACCGCTCGCCATCTGTCAGTGGTGCCCAGCTACAACTCTGTAGGCTGCTCACTAGATAATATATTGTGTATATGTACAGTATCTTTCATATAGCCTTATTCTCAGTTACAAGAATGTCTTTTTGTGGTTTGACAGCTTGAATAAAAAAACCTATTCAAGGCTACAAACAGAGACACTGCATTATAAACAACACCATTTCTAATCGTTCAGTTTGCGCAGTTACACCAGTTTCATACACTAACCTGCAAACTCATCAACTTCACTTTGTTCATTTTTTAAGTGCAAAAACTTTTGTAACTTTTGTTTGCATGGTGACAAGATTTACAACTTTGGACTGCCACCTGCACCACATTGACGCATCCTGTGTGTGATACCTGTGCCTTGTTTTCCTACCTGAGATGCAGTGCTTCTCGTCCAGTGCTCGACCGGCTTCAGTATTAAGTACAGTAAATGTTATATCACCCCCTTGTGGTCTCCCAAAGCTATTATGCCAGACTACATTAAACGGAAGGCCAAATGACTGTGAAACAGAAAGCACACAAATTAGGCTTCTAATTTAAATGTTGGCTAATGTTAATACTGTATATCGATGCTTCAAAAACATATCAAGGAAATAACATGCCGATCAATAATCAATGTATCAATATTTTATGACATTTTTGGATATTTAAAATAAATCCTGCTCATCAAGTGTGTAAATTATTATTGGAAATATAATTTGCTCCTTTATGGTCTTTTGTAGAGTCAAACAAACAAACTCAAAGAAACAGAACAATGTTTTAAAAGCACCAGAGCCATTGTATTACACTTTAAGGTGAAATCAACCTACAAAAGGCTTCCATATATTTGACTCTGCATATTAAGCTTGGATAACACACATCAGCTTTAACTATTAATTCTTTGATTGTATGAAACTAATGTTGGCACACCCTCAGATGACTAGTTGTGCCTAACAAGAGACTAATTGAGAGAAATGGCAACGGCAGACATAGCTACTTAATTATATCAACATTTTATATTACTACAGTTATATTATTTTGCCACCAGTGATTGTCCGGTTTCATAATGCATGATACACCTTCACCATTCAGTAGAACCTGCTGTGCATGGCCAGCCTTTCCTCGCCTTTATGTGAAACTGTCATGTCAGCTTTAGAAATCTGAGGTTATGTCATGGTCCTTCTGCATTGTTGCATTTAGAGTCAAAGGTCAAGTTATAACATTAGATAGATACTCTGACTGGGTCTGAGCTTTGTTGCTAAAACTGTATTTTCTATGCCATTGTATTTTTGCGATTAACTGTGGTGTGGTTTAATAGTATGAGTTGCGTCTGAGCTTGGTTGAAGAAATAGTAGGGTGAATACAAGTGGTAGTGGAACTTAACCCGAAAAGGTGGAAATATTTCTTCCTTTATCCTCTGTATAGAGTAGTTAAACCATTTGTTGCCCACTTTACATGCACTCACCCTATTGTCTATGCCATAACAGTGTTAACGATTAAAAGAATAGTTCACCCAAAATTGAAAATTCTAATTATTTACTCACCCTCATGCCATCCCAGATGTGTATGGCTTTCTTTTTTCTTCTGAACACAGACAAAGATTTTTGAAGAATATTTCAGCTCTGTAGGTCTTCATAATGCAAGTGAATGGGTACCAAAAATGTTAAGCTCCAAAAGCTTGTAAAAGCACCATAAAATTAATCCATACAAATCCAGTGGTTAATCCATATCTTCAGAAGCGATTTAATAGGTGGGGGTGAGAAACAGATTAATATTTAACTCATTTTTTACTGTAAATCTCCACTTTCACATTCTTCTTCTTTTGTTTTTGGCGGTTCTCATTCTTTGTGCATATCGCCACCCACTGGAGAGGGAGCAGAATTTATAGTAAAAAAAAAAGACTTAAATATTTATCTATTTCTCACCCACAACTATCATATTTTTTCTGAAGACATGGATTTAACCACTGGAGGCTTATGGATTACTTTTTATGCTGCATTTATGTGCTTTTTGGAGCTTCACAGTTTTGGTACCCATTCACTTGCATTGTGAGGACCTACAGAGCTGAAATATTCTTCCATAAATCTTCGTTCTTGTTCAGCAGAAGAAAGAAGGTTATTCACATCTAAGATGGCATGAAGGTGAGTAAGTGATGAGAGAATTTTATTTTTTGGGTGAACTATCCCTTTAATAGTACATTGGTTTATTGTGTATGCACCCTGATAATTTTGAACCACAGTAATATATTCAGTTATCTTTTTGGCTATTTGTTTATTTTGTTGTTTTTCACATGTCTTTCTTAAGAATTTCATGCTGGCTGTCTCAATGACACTTTAGTATTTGTCCACAATAAATTCCAAATTATTTTATGTTGCCACCATGCGGTGAAGCTTTGAACTGCAGTGTTTTGGACAAGTGTGTAAACGATCAGTTTTCTTTGTTAGTCAGTCATTAATTTTGGTTTCTAGGACTAGCCTTACATATTCACTTCTAGATTTTACATTGTCAGGTATACGTTGGGTGTCTTAGTACATCAAATAGCTGATGTTTTGTGTTTAAAATGCCCAATAACAGCATAAAACCACATTTGTAGTAACTGCCATCTATTTCAGAATATTACTGCACAATTTTTACAACTCGATTTAGATAGCTCACTGAATCTGATGTGTTAACCACATCTAGCCCACATCTAAACTGTTAGGTTATCCTAAAGTTCACCTTTACATCCGATGTAATCATCCTCATGTAGTCTCTTCTCCTCTGCCGCCCCCCCCCCCATCTCTGAGGATCCCGAGTGAGTTCTCCAATGATGAGCCCCTTTTAGTAGGTATTTCAGAGCACATCTTTTTGCTCATAAAACCGCATGACTAAAAGTGACATGATCAGATTCACATGGTTTTGTTCCTAACATGAGCTGACGAGTGAGTAAGAATGAGTAAGAGAGCTGGGACTTATAATGGCAAAAATGCTCCTACAAGTATTAAATAGTTGTGACAGCATATCAAGCTCATTAGTTTAAATGACTTCTGGATAGAGAACTTCACATGTTAGCTAATGTTCTTCATATACAGTAACCATGTGAGTCTGGTTTTGCATGTTCTATTCTAACCTATTTCCATTTCCAGTGAAGTTCTACATGTTAAATCCAATGAAAATATACCATATGCAAAAGTCAGTTGTAGGCAAAATCTCATTTGATTATAGCAAACTGTAGTGGACTAAAGTCCACTACACACACACACACACACACACAATATATATATATATATTTGGCTGAACCTGATTCAGTCATGGACAGTGGTTCCACATGTTTTAAATACATTTTCTTAAATTAAAATTATTATGAAATTTTAACTCAAATAATTCAAGTAGAGGGAACCTAACTAAATCAAGTAAGCCCAACAAATTCTAACATGTCAAAATAACTAAAATGAAACTCTCTAGTCACTAGTGATATGCTCGATAGTGGCAGGAAATTATATTTTAACATTTACTCTCCCTGCCGAGTTCCATGCAAAGCATGCTGGGAACTAGAAATCCTCTGCACAGTTTCAGTTACCCAAACAAAAAATATTCATGTTGTCATGGATTGAGTAAAGCTGACAAGACCATTTTTTTAGTTGAATCAAACCAGTTATTTGGTCACACTTTATATTAGGTGGCCTTAACTACTATGTACAAACATTAAATACATACAAGACTATGTATTTACTATGTAACTACATGTTGTTCTGCAAAATTCCCACATTTGCTGCTACTGAGGTTGAGGTACGGTTAGGTTTAGGAGTAAGGGTGGGTCAGGGTTAGGATTAGGGGTTAGAGTTAGGTTTTGGTGTAAAGTTAACAGTGTAATTAAACAAATGTAATTAAATGCAAGTACTTTAAATGTAGTTACAATGCAACAACATGTATGTACATAAGAAGTACATTGTAACAAATGGTTAAGTACATAATAGTTAAGGCCACCTAATATAAAGTGGGTCCAGTTATTTTAAGTTCCCTTGGTTAATTGAGTTTGTAGTCAAATTAACATGGGAGGTTTGAGTAAAACTGATGATAGTAAAAGTACATTTATTTTGAGTGTATAGATATGACTTTAGGTGAAGATTGTGCCATTGCATGTCTGACTCATCGCATGTGAAATGCATAAGATGTTTGCATGCACTGCAACCTCATTCAGACTACTATATACAGTATTTAAACAAGGCTTCAAGTGACAGTTGTTTATCATATGTCAGTCAAAAATGTCTTTCACTAACAGACTGTTATTTAACTGCAATGATGTTGTAACTTGAATGCACCATTTTTGCATGTGCTGTGTTGGGTCTATTTTGCATGCTCTGTTTTTGTGGTGTCAAAGTTTACAATTAAGTTGCATAATGCGAGTGGCTGTAAGACAATCCAATAATAATATTTCTCTTGTTCTCTTTTTTTCCTCTGTTTCTGTTGCAGGTGTGGTGTGAAAAAGAGGACAAGGAGGAGGAGGACGAGGACAGTGAGGATTTTAAGGGCAGTATTGCGTTCTGTTTGCAGGCGGAGCACGCAGGCACACGTACATACTACTTCAGTGCAGACAGCCAGAAAGAGCAGGAGGAGTGGATCCAAGCCATGCATGAAGCTGCCAGGGTCCACATCCCATCCACACCTAGGTAAAAACACACGTCCAAAATTAACTTTCTGCCACACCTGTCAATGCTGGATTAATTGAGAAAATGTACAGACCATAACTATTTCTTACCATCCATAAAACTGTGTTTTGCATTATTTTTATTAATTAAATGTTTTTGTCCATGTGACTAAAGACCCATTGAAAAAACTGCCGTTTTATTTACTCGCCAGAGTTAATTATTATTTACATTTTGCACTGGATGAGTGTTCATTCTTATAAAACAACTCTTTATAAGACAGATCAAAGGCAAATTACTGTACTCAAGGACAATTTCTCACAGCTGTTTTGTCTCTCTCTCCTGCTGTCAAGTCAAGTCATTTTTATTTTATAGCACTTTTCACAACACACATCGTTTCAAAGAAGCTTTACAGAAAATTATGCTGTAACAGATAGTGAAGCTGTAATGTCTATAATGTCTTAAATTCTTCCTTGTGTCCTGCAGAAATAAATCTGACCCCATCCATATAGCAGACCAAAGCGACATAGTAGCCAAGAGACTCGAACCCAACTCTCACACAGAGAACAATGGCCAGAGGCCAGACCCCCACGAGCCTGTCAAACACAAGCTTAATGGGGTAGAGACAAGAAACACTGCACCCCGCACCCCAGTGACCCCAGTTACCCCTAATATAGAGGGCAGGATGGGAGAGAAAGGGGGAATGGCACCCCATCACCCCAATGGATGGGGTAACTATGGTCCTCCCAACGGTTCGCGGTCCCAGGAGAACGTGAGGGATGTACGGGAGCCGCATGAGCATCATGAGAACGTAGTGATGCGAAGGGGTTTTGTGCCCAGGACGGCACCAGAGAGACTTGCCCAGAGGAAGAGCTCAATGACTCAGCTGCAGCAGTGGGTGAACCAGCGCAGAGCCATGGGACCTCAGGATGACCTGTGCAGGTGAGAAAGACAAAGAGATGTGGATACGCTCGCATTGCACTGACAGTAAATGGGTGTCCCGTTCCATTCTGCGGTGCACGTGCTACTATTGCCAACAACATAAATAAATAAACAGTTTAGAAAGATTGAAAGTTTCGAGGCATCCGTGTAGACAGCCTCAAGCCGTGCGTTGCGTCGCATCAACAGACATGACCAGTGTAGACAGGATGTTAGGGGTGAATTCCAAACAGTCTTATTCACTAACCACATTTTGGTACTGATCACATTGCTTATGCTGACAACACTGAACAAAGAAAAAAAAAAACAACAACTCCGACAGAACAGAGACACAGAACATTCAAGGGAGAGACAGCGTATATAGAACAAAACAGTGTTTGGGCAAGTAAAGCTGTGACAAATTGTAAATATGTACTGTAAATATGTTAATATTGAAAATATTGTAAATTATATAAAATTGTATATAAGTGTACTTCTGTTAAATGTATAAATGTGCAATTACACACTTATACGCATTTTAATATACATAGAATATTAACTAAAAATAACATTTATAAAACAAGAAATTAAAATAAATTATAATTGTATTTACAATAGTAATATAACATATAAAAGAAAATAATATAACATAACATGATAAGAGAATATAATAATAATAATAATAATAATAATAATAATAATGCATTACCCTGAATATTTTCCTCTCCAATTATATTCCAATAATAATTTGGACATTCTCAGTGATCATTGTGTTTCTTTTCAGCACAAATACACCTCCTTTCTACTGTATGTAAATTAGGCTTATTATTAAACATCAGCACAATCTGCAAATAAACAACACCATTAGCGGGCTTAATTCATTCTTAGAGAATTCCACCTAGAGTAGGAATTGAAGTTCAACACTTTATTGCAGTTATAAGTTCATCCTTATGTCTGTTAACTCAGTCCATCCAGGTACTACACAGTAAACCGCGGTATGTCACCGGACTACTATGGCATTTACGGCGGGCCTCCGTATGTGGAGGAATATCACCTCTACCCACCCGGTGTCCGTCCTGAGAGCATCTGCTCGATGTCGGCTGCGTATGACCGGCCGTCCCCTCGCTGGACTGTGGAGGACAGAAGGCGTTCATTGCGAGACGGACCCCTGTATGGCCAGCCTCGAGACCCTCAGTGGATGATGGGACCCCAGGGCCCTCATCCTGCCTACTTTCCCCAACTGGACTCAGCTCAGAACTCAATGAGACTGCTTTCTATACAGCCACGGTCACGGTCGGTTCCCCGCTCGCCTTCCTCCTCGTCAGGAGGACCATATTCTCCACACAGCTTCGCCTCACCTGCTCGATCACCCAGCGTCAGGTTTGATCGGGGGCCCAGCCGACTCAGAGAAGAGGGCATATACGCTGATCCCTCAGTCTACGGCCTGCGCAGGTCACTCAGCTCACCTAAGGTAAAGCACTTAGCCATTAAGCATCCATAGAGACAGAAATTGTCAACACGCCTGACAGACAGCCACAGAATCCCAACTGAATGCATTTGTTTCTGAATGAATTGAAATTCCAATTGATGTACTGTAACTTGAAAGTGAAATGTGTAATTTGTATGACAAAATACGATGAACACGATATATAATACCTCATTACTGTCACAGTTTTATGCGCAGAATAAACTATAAGAAAGCCATTCGAAAAGTGTAAACACTGTGGCGCCAACATGATCACACAGGAAGTTGGCATCCTGTTTCCAAAAGTTCCGGTACCCTAGGATCGGCAACAGTATGCTGACTCATTGACATGCCCTATCTCCCATCTGACATGTTTGCAACGGCTCCACAATAGTTATTTTCCCTCGTGGCGTGACTGGTTGCATGTTGCGTCAGTTGCATGGGAGACCACAGTTCAATCCCCATTCAAACGAGGAGGTAATCATGTTTGTATAAACAATCATGAGTGTGATAAGGAAGTTGCATTTTTTATTCCTAAAATTGCATTTTGTGTCTACTAATGATTAGCGTTAGATTTGGGTTTTGGTTGGGGGGTGAATTAAATAGCATAAGCATTTCTCTTCACTGTTTTACACCATGTATAGCTGAAAACAATTCTCTTTACAACTGGCTTCTGTCGCTCTCTCCTGGATATAAATGGATGTCACACTTGTTTTTATGCTTCAAAACACTTACCGCTTTAGCCTCTGGAGACAGTGTTTTAAAATTCGGTCAACGTATACTGATTTTGGCTGAAAAACAATCGGCACACACTTGCCGATTTTTATGTGAGATCAGGCTGGTGGTGCTGTCAAAACATTGCTCTGTTTGTTTAAGCATTCCAACCAACATTGACTCCGATGGCGTGAGTTTGGGGTGGAACTGTCTGTTTGTACAACCAATGGCAGATGGGGGGAGTGTTTGGGAAAACTATTCAAAAGCAGACGTTATTTTTGCAATTCCATTACACACTTCACATTCTGTAATTCATATTGTGAGTGTGTCGTCAAATTACCGCAATCAATACCTTTTCAGTATGATTTCCCTGGAGATCGCCGCTCCTTCAGCCACGGAATGTACCATTATAACTACCCAGCATCCCCCTCTCTCCATAGTAAAATGGTAAGTCGAAGCTTTTCAACAGTTGTGCATGTATTAATCTTGGCACAATGCAATAATGAGAATCCGCAAATCATATGATACCGCTAATTTGTGTATACAACAGATCAAGTGCACTTGCCTTAATGATTAAGAGCATGTTCGTCTGTGCATGTACTTGTGCGTATGGGCGTGATGTATTATGCTTTGATGTGATCAGCGATGGTGTGATCAGCATGTGTGTATGTCTTCTCCTGTGTTTCGGTCTCCGTCTCTGCATCTGATGCTTGTGCGGTATGTTGATGCTGGGTTTCACCCACTGGGCTTTGCTGCTGCTTCACTGCACACATCAGGAGGACATATTAGACCTGCAGCTTCAGAGGAACCTGGAGTACCTAGATCAGCAGGTAGGAGGCTTAACCCCACAATAGCAAATGGGTTTCGATGCTGACAGCGCATATAAGCTCAGAAACCTTGTCAGCTGCCCACCTAGTCTCCAGATTATGCTGCCTGATATAACACCTTTTTAAATTATGCTGCCTTATAAAACATCTCAAGGCATGTATATTTCTCGAATAATGCAATCCCAGAATGTATTGCCTTGAGTTCGGTGAAAATTAGTTTCAAGATGTTTAAGTCAAGGCATGTTGATAATAAGTGTAGTAACACTTTTACAATAATGTTATTATTGTTCACATTAGTAAATGTCTTAGGTATCATGAACTAACAATGAACAATATTGTTTTAGAGCATTTATACATATGGGTTAATGTTCATTTGTGAAAATACAATTGTTTATTGTTAGTTCATGTTAGTTCATAATGCATTAACTTCCAGGTTCATTACAAGTTCAGCTCAATCGACAGCATTTGTGGCATAATGTTGTTTACCATATAAACACATTTTTAAAGTGAATGGGGCCAATTATTTGAGGGTTTATAAGCAGAAATATAAAGCTTATAATTTTATGAAAGCGCTTACATTAGTTCTTCTGTTGAAACTTGTATATTATTTGAGCTGTAAAGTTGTTTAAATACACGTTTTTGCTGGATTACAGGGTTTATGCTGTTTTTTTTGTTTTTTTTGTTTTTTGTCATGGCAATGAAGTTGTTAAATTGGGGATAACTTTACATAGAATTAGTAAGTGATTTTATCACACTAAAATAATGTAAACACGAATATTGTTTACGTCTTGTGGCTATACTTTGGAAACATTTAAGGATTGGCCCCATTCACTTCCATTGTAAGTGCCTCCTTGTAACCCAGATTTTTGCTTTTTTTTTTTTTTTTTTTTTTAAGGAAAAAGGAGGGACAAGTTAAAATTCATTTTTGTGGTAATCAACATTATGCCACAAATGCTGTCGATTGATCTTATCTTGTATTAAACTCAGAATAACCACTATGAATATAAGCTGTAAAAGTATTTTGCATTGTTAGGTCATTTTAACTGATGCAGATACTGTTACAAATGTTAAAAAATACAGCCTCCATTTAATAAAAAATGCATAATTGCGTCCAATATTTGTGTGTGCTATACTTTTTGTCTATAAAGTCATTAGCTTAGCAACATGCTAATGTCTGACTACTGGAGTCAGTTTCAAGGATTAACCAAATTACTTGTGCGCTTTTTGTGAGGAGCACTATTTATACAGCATGTGTAAGTGACCATTTACAGAGTTACTGCCCCTGAAAAGCATTTTAAATCAGTCAATTATCAGGTACCATTTATGTAAGGATGCTCCCTTAGAAAGTAGCTCACTAGGTTGTAGACAGTGAATCAACTTATTAGGTTGTCAAACAGAGCTTTTGATTGTTGAAATCACATTAAGGAGTGAGATGATGAAAAGAACTTAAGTTAAAAAATAACTGAGTGGAGTTTGGATGCCCAAATCGAGATAACATAAGCAACCACATCATGAATGTATTACAGACCTCTCACACATTTTGTGAGTACCCCCCCCCCCCCCATCACTGTCCTTTCCTCCCTATCTCCTCTTTGTGTCAGTTCTCACATTGAGCTGAAAGTGTTTCCTAATTTTGTAACTGAGCATGTGGAGTTAACTGCACAGGCTGAAATTCATAGTACATCATACAGTATCTGTTCTACCTTCTGTGGATGTCACAAGAAGAAAGCAGGTTTACGTTAAGGTTGCCCACAATTAAGTTCAGCCGTATAGCTAGGCGTACACCAGCCAAATGATGGTGTGTTCTGCCCTAGATGACAGATGGTGACCATCTAATTGGCATGGTAACTCGAATGGTTGAACATTCCTCTCCTCAAGCAAAGCTTTTCTCACAAGTAAGAGAGATAAGAGTTTTCTAGAGAAGCAGGCTTCTGTCGTACCTTAGACCACTGAGTCTTTGTTCAGCTTAAACGAGGCTTTTCTTAGGCTATGACAGAGCCTGCCTCTCTCTTCGCTTCCTGGTGGATGTGGCATGTGAGATGTTTCGATAGCGCTTTAGGTTTAAGTGATAGTTTTAAAAAAGTAACCTTTAATTTAAAGGGATAGTTCACTCAAAAATGTATCATTTACTAACCCTTGTGTTGCTCTAAAACCTGTATCACTTAAAGGGATAGTTCACCCAAAAATGAAAATTCTCTCATGATTTACTCACTCTCATGGCATCCCAGATGTGTATGACTTTTTAGAAGAATATTTTAGCACTGTAGGTCCATACAATGCAAGTGAATGGGTGCCAAAATGTTTAAGCTCCAAAATCCACATAAAGGGAGCATAAAAGTAATCCATATGACTCCAGTGGTAAAATCCATGTCTTCAGACATGATGTGATAGGTTTGGGTGAGAAACAGATCAATATTTAAGTTATCTTTTGTCATAAATTCTACTTCCTGCTCAGTAGGGGGCAATATGCACAAATAATGTGAATCACCAAAAACAAGTAAAAGTGAAGGAAAAAGTATTAAATATTGATCTGTTTTTCACCCACACCTATCATATAACTTCAGAAGATATGGATTGAACCACCAGAGTGTCTGGAGTCCTTTTATGTTCCCCTTAAGTGGATTTTGGAGCTTAAAAAGTTTGGCACCCATTCCCTTGCATTGTATGGACATGCAGAGCTGAGATATTCTTCTAAAAACGAGTCAGCTAACCCTTTAACTTTTTTGGCTTACAAAAAGGAGATGTTATGCAGAGTGACAGCCTCAGTAACATTCTCTTTCATCGTATGGAAAAAAAGATTAATTAAAAGTCAATGGTGATTGACATTTATATACTACCTAACATCTTTTATGTTCCACGGAAGAAGAAAAAAAGGAATACGGGTTTGGAACAACATAAGGGTGAGTAAATGATGACATAATTTTCATTTTAGGGTGAACAATCCCTTTAAGCTGTCAGAGCCACAATATTCAATCTCTTTGTTTTTTGTGTGGTTGAAGATTTTTTATTTTATTTTTTTTTGCTTTATTTTTCTGAATTCCTCATGTCCAGTGCTCGGTTGCCCAGTGTCACATCTTCCATTGTGTGATCATTGTGTATTGTGCTGTCTTGCTGTTGTCCTCTATGTACGTGTCATCTGCAATGTCCCTTTCATCTCATTACATAGAGCAAGAAAGCCATTTTTCAGTTTATAGCCTTCACACAGTGGGGCTAATCACTGACACAGCATTTGGGAATGGTTTTTGTTGCTGATTATTGCAAAGAACTTGTTTTCTTTCTTTATAAGTTTTGCGAATTCTTTTTTGTAAACTATTATGGGAGGTAAAATTTTTTAATACAGTAGCTTGTGTTTTCATATAAACTGATGAACTGTGTACCAAAACACTTATTTTCACGACCTACTTGTTGTGTTCCTCTTCCTATCTGATTCTAGGTTCCTCTGTTCCATGATATGTACGCTGACCTACATCCCACACTGAAGCTTAATGAGATCGAGACCAGTGTAAGTCCTTCTGTCTGTTCAAATAACTTTGGTAAAAAACAATCAATTGTCAACCACATAAGTTCATGACTTTCCTTTTTTTCTCTGTTCAGAAACTGCTGGGTCGTCTGTGTGAGCAGAATCGACTTCTTAAAGAGCAGGAGGCTGTAGTTCATCGTTTGCGAATGGAAAAGGTACCCAAAACGTTCAGTTCTCTCATTTATTGGGCATACAAAGCCCAAATGGATGGGGAGCTCAGTGCTACTATTAGAGTAATAAAAGACCATTAGAATAGAAGTCAATCCATCAGTTTTGTTTAGGTTGTGTCAGCAGGGCCTTGCTGTTTAGCCCCCAAACTAAACTAGCTAAACTATTTTAGCTGTAGCACCTTGTGTATTCGGATCCTCTGTGTCTTATTCATCTGACTTTCTGATAAGCTTAAACACAAAACAGGATTATAACATACCAAATTCAAATGAAAAATAGTCACCTTAGACCAGGGGTCTTCAAAAGAGGGTCCACGACCCCTAGGGGCTTTGTGGTGGAACTGCAGGCTGCCATCCATTATTGTTTAAACACATTTTTGTAGGAAAAATTAAATATGCATCAATCTTAAAAAAAAAAAAAAAAAAAAAAAAAAAAAAAGGAAAGAAGTTAATTTGATCTAGTTCTTCTGCTGTTGATCAAACAATTAGATAGTCCCGCCCCCAACTCATGCCATTGTTTAAGTCAATGCTGTTTTGTCAGGCTGGATGGGTCGCTCAGATTAAGGATTATTTAGTGTATTTAATAAAATAATTAATGATTATTTTAATGGCTTTGTAACATAAACATAATAATATTGAATGTTAATACATTTATATGGTATTATTTTTTTGTAGAACACTTAATTTTATACATTATATAACTGCTATATCTCTCTATATACACAGACATACTTGGCCTAAAAAGATTGAAGGCCTCTGCCTTTACCATCTAGTCCTACCTAGAAACATTTTCCCACTAACTGAATTTTTCCTGCAATTTCCAGGACAGCCTAGAGGGGGTGCTGGTAGCCACACATCAGGAGATGGAGCTGTATAGGAACCAGCCGCTGGCAATGGAGAAACTTCAGATGAAAAAAGAGAGTCTACAAAACAAGCTTATTAACATCAGGGGAGAGCTGTCACAGGCCTCTAGTGTAAGATAATAAATTATACAGTTTGATGCAAGAACTTTACCACATACTCAAATCAGCTTTAACGGACCCAGTATTTCTGATGGGATAAATGACTAAAGGGAAACCCAAAAATAAAAACTGTGTCATCATTTACTCTCCTCCATGTTGTTCCAAACCTGTATGACTCTCTTTCTTCCATGGAATACAAAAGGGGATGTTAGGCAGAATGACAGCCTCAGTCACCATTCACTTCCATTATACGGACAAAAGATGCAATAAAAGTGAATAGTGACTGAGACCAATATACTGCTTAACATCTTTTGTGTTCCACGGAAGAAAGATCATAACAGTGAGTACTCTCATTAGGGTGAGTATATGATTACAGAATTTGAATTTTTGCGCAAACTTTTTGGTTGGCCGTTTTTCAAATACACTGATGCCCAGTTTGAATTGGACAATTCTTTGCATGTAGGGGCTGGTTTGAGAGGTCATTGGACAAGTTTCTTGATCTTAACAGACCCTGACCACCACCCGAATGGAGTTTGAGGCTTTGGAGGATGAGGTGAACGCCATCCATGGTGACCTGTGGGAGCAGCTGAATGCTGGAGGGCAGGTATGTCAGCATTCATGTTTTCACCATTACTATTATTAGTTACCAGGAAACCTTGAATTCTTAAACTGCCTTTCATGACTTCTGTCATTCTTTGTTTAGACCAATCATTTATTCAGGAGCACATACAATTATGATCTCTTGCAAATGATGTCCACACAGACATGATCACTTTTATATAATTGGTATTCCCTTCATAAAAGCTGCCATGAGTGGCTGTTACATTAAGAATACTACATTTGGGGTATGGTGTGAGCGTGATCATACTAAAACATTCCTAAGCTCACCTTAATGATATGGAACAAATTGGAATATTAAATTAGGACCAAAATTCATAGCAATTATGTTGTATCGAGGACAGTTCATTTGAGTGAAAATGAAATATGCAATCAATAATTGAATAGCATGTGGTTCGCTCATTAATTATTAATAAACAATATTCATTTTTCTAACGATCCTGACAGCACTCTTCAATAATGCATACGCCTTCTCTGTTTCTGTTTCCTCCCCTCATCTCTTTTTGTATCTCCTCGCCTTGACTGTCCTCCTTTCCTCTCCTCAGAGTGAGCTGGTACACAGGCACATTCAGAAGGAGTTTTGGAGGGTTCAGGATGTTTTGGAGGGGCTGCACAAAAACAACCCATCCCGTGGCACGGACACGGCCAAGCACAGAGGTCAGACGATTGGAGTCACTCTTCCTGTACTACATGGCATCCCAAACCATTAGTAAAAAAAGATTGAGAGAGAGCAATGTAATTTGTACTTTTATGATTTGATTGTATTATTTTTTGGAATACAACAACAGCAAAGTAGGCTATGTTACAGTATAGAACATTAGGTTACTTTTGACATTTTATAGATACTGTATTATAGAAATGGTCAAAAAGGGTCTGTAGGCCTTAAAGGTGCTGTAAACAATTTTTCATGGAAAGTATGCAAAACATTTTCCTACTCTCTTAAACATATTAATGAAATAATTGTCCTGAGATATCTCTGTGACAGCTGTAGACTTTGTAAACAGCAAACAAATATGTGTCAGCGAACAGCGGACATTTACGCTTTTCACGTGTCAATCATTTTGCTCGTTCTCATTTGAAGCGGATTACTGAGGCTATGACTCATAATGTTTGTCAGTTGAGGGCGCTAACGTGCCATTGTTGAATTTGACAGCCACAGTAACAGTAGTTGGTCTCAAAATTATCTTTGGAGGGCGGGGTTTTGGGATGAGGGGGCGTGGCTAATTCAGTGGCTCAGCCACGTGAAAGCTTCAGAAGGCTAACCTTTAACTCTATTATCTGTCTTGCTCTCTTTTTCTCCAGTAGCCAGTGGAGCATCTGGCTCATTCAGCACAAACAGTTCTGCAAGCCCATTGAGTTCAGTGAGTCTAACAAGTCCTCTCAGCCCCTTCTCTTCTGTCCCTGGCTCTCAGGCCTCACCCACTAAACAGCTTGCCACAGAGGTAATTTACACATACTGTAATACACATATAATACCAACTAATTTCAATTATTTGGAGAAGGGTTTTACCAAACAGGACTTGATTAGATAAAGAATTTTTATTTAAAGGTGAATTGTGTAATTTTTTCTATGTTAAAATACTTCCTCCTATCCCAGCATAAAGGGGCGTTCACACAACACTTCACGCACCATTAAAATGCATCAGAACACAGGAGACAGGAAACGCAACCTAACGCAAAAGTGTAAACACTGACTCTGTGACAATATCAAAATATCATTGTTTTTGTTTGAGAATCCCCTCCAGCCCGACACAGCAACATTGGCTCAAGCAAACGCATCACTTTGGGGCAGGACTGTCAGCTTTTTGACCAATCGTCGACGAAATAAGTGATCAGGGAAACCTGTTTAAAGGAATTTAAGTTTAGCTCAATCAGCAGCATGCATGACATAATGTTGATTAGTACATAAAAAAATTATTTTGACTCGTCCCTCCTTTACTTTAAAAACAGTCAAAATCAAGGTAACAGTAAGAGACTTACAATGGAAGTGAAGGGGGTCAATTTTAGGAAGTTTTAAAGGAAGAAATGTGAAGCTTATAATTTGTAAGCTTCACATTATTATTTATTATAATTTATAAATTATAAACGTATAACTGGTGGCTATACTTTTGAAACAGTGAGTATTTTAATGTTAATGGATTTCCCCCATTTACTTCCATTTTATGTATCTTACTTTTACCCAGATTTTAGATTTTTTTAAAGATAAGGAGGAACAAGTCGATATTAACTTTTGTGGTAATCAATATTATGCCACAAATGCTGTCGATTGAGCTTAACTTGGATTAAACCCAGAATATTGCAGGTTTGGACGCGTTTATCACTCATAATAATCAAATCTATCGTCCAGTTCCTCTTTGCATTAAAACGTTTATCTAGACTTGGAGTATATCAGTTGGTTCTCAATTATACGGGTTGGTACGCATTTGTACTGCAGTTTATCTGAGTCCAGCGACGCATCTGAAGTATCTGGTTTAGCAGCACCAAATACACAGGCGGAGGCACAACCTCCGCGAATGCACCTGTATGTCACTGTAGATGGCGCAAGGCACGAGAAGCGGAAACCATTTGAATTCAGCACAGAATTCTACATCACCACTCTTGAATTTATTACAGTAACACTAACTGTACTTTAGGCAGAAACAGTTTGATAATAAATATTATCATATCACTACTTCAGCTCTATTAAATTTGTCATAGGCTACATTAAGGGAGTGAGGCGGAATGAAGTAGGGGGCGTTCATCAAAAAAAGATAGAGAACCACTGTACTAGAGGGACAGAAATTATACACTTCACCTTCTTTTGCCTATTTTATTTTATTTTATTTTATTTTGCTTCATTTAATCAGCTCGTCCTAAGGATAAGTATTTACGTTTCTATTTCAGTTAGAGATTCTGTTTTTGTTCATACAGAACAGTATGAATTTTTCAGGTGTACCCCTTATTCACGATAAATTCGTATTGCCCCTGCAAGGCTCATTCAGAAAAAAGTATAGGTCTTTGATAATGATTTCAAAATGACTTCCACTTTGAAAGAACACGATCAACCATATAAACATAACAAGATAATGCACAATTAGCTTAATCAGGGTTTTCACCTATATGACAATTAAATGCCTTGAATTGGGATACAAAGGCTCTTTTTGTGTCTAATACCTGTCTTCTCAATGGCTCTGTGATCCTGTTTTTTAACTTAGCTTTAGTGACTCTTGAACGCTTGACCATGAGTGTTTGCTAGTATTCATAGGTGACCCACTCCCGCAGTGTACCAAAGTTACACCCAGAGCACAGCCTTTTTTGAGTTCTAGTATGTAAATTTAATTCAGAGAAATCTGCACCAAACTGAACTGCACATTTCATTTTTAGCCTTCAGACCACTTTCCCCAAAATTTTGATCACAAAGATTATTGTGGTGAATTCACTTGTAAATATTAAATGGCCTTTTTAACCCAAATAGCAATGATTTGCAGATGGGGGAAAGTGCATAGTAAATGTGTGGGTTGATGACATAGCTGTGTGCAGGTCGGTGTTTATTAGCATTGGTGGTGAGGGTTCCATGCCTATATGCTTCCCATGATCTCTCCGCCCTTCACCTGGCTTAGTCACTCCTGATGCACAGCTCTCTCTCCACCTCTCCATCCCCTCCCTTCTCTCTTCCTCCCTGACTCTGCTCAATATCTTTTCTATACCTATCTTTCTTTCTCTCTCTCTTGCCCGCTGTTTTTCCCCCTCCCATCCTACCACAGGAGGTTGGCCCTCCGCGACCTCCACTTCCTAAATCTTACCAGCCCCTGGAGTCCTCCCAGTCCTTTCCCCCCTCCGTCTCTCCCCTGCCTTTAGACAGCAATGCCTGGCTGCGCAGCATGGGCCCACATTCAGGCATCCACCAGGAAGTCTACAAGGACGACGCAGAATTCCACAGCAGAAAGGTACATCAGAGTGGGAGCAGCACTGCGAGAATGAGGAAAATCCTCTAATTCACATCACAATTCCACCATGTCCTGTGTCCATTTTCACACCCATGCCCACAATCATTTCAAAACCCCTTCAGCCCATCTTTCCTTAATGTAACAGCCACAACATCTCCCTTTCACTGCCTCAGTATCTTTTCTATCTGCTTCATTTCATCTTGCTTGACATCTTATTCTGTTTGCTTCCAGTTTTGTTATATTGTCATTTATTACTTATTTTATCTCAAGCCAAGTGCCATCACAATATAGTTACAACATTTCTTAAACTGTTGTAAGACAAATTAGACAGACAGAGTAGTGTCTCTTCTATGAAAACTCCCATTTTGCCCTGCAACGTGTATGTGTGGTTGTAGACAGCTCAAAATCTCCCATACATAGACTGGTCTACATTAGTTGAGTCATTTCTGTGCATAGAAATGTGTTTTGTTTGTGCCTGCGCTAGTACTATGTATATTTAAGCTGATCTCAGTGTAAAAGCATGTCCATTGCTTTGACTTATAGCCCCATTCGGGCCAGACGCCTCATGCACTTGCAGGCCACAGTTCATCACACTGTTGAGAAACCTGAAGAAGCACCCACTGTGCCTCCTTGACCCATTCTGTGCTGAGTGTTTTGTTTCAGTATGCTAAGAAAAATGTTGGCATATTGAATTGCTAAAAGCTATGTGAAATGATGGTGTTTGTGGGAAATGGTTTCCTAGAACAAAATTCTAAGTGTAGGATTGTACCTAACGGAATTTCTATCATTAATTGAAAACTAAATACAGTAGGTAAAGTTTGTCAAGTCAGATGGATGAATTGATAGATAGATAGATAGATTGATTGACTGATTGATTGATTGATTGATTTGCACAGGCCTTAAAATGAAAACCGAACCCAACATGTACCCAAGACCGTGTGGCCTGGCCCGAACTATCTTTATAATTTCTTCTCCTAGCAAGCACTGTTGCAAAAGGCTATATTTTATGTAAGCATATAGGCAATATTCATAACAGTATTGAAACAGTAAACATACAGTTTTAACAAGGCAGGGCAGCCCCTGAGTACACTAGAGCAGAACGGAGAAAAAAAAGCATTGACTTCGCTGAAATTTTGCTTGGGGCAGAACTATCTGGAATAATATGAAACAATGCAACAGTCCCCTCTTTACAGCCTGAACTTGTTAAGAACGTTGTGACACCTGTGTTAAAAACAGTCTAGATGCAGCGCAAAGTATGAAACAGTGTGCAGGTGTCTCAACATACTTTAAAAAAAATGAGAAGTTCTTTTTAACTTGACACGGTATTTAAGCAGGTGCCGGTCCTGCAAGATGCTGAAGAAACAGCGAGACAAAAAGACATTTGTCCAGCATGTGTTTACATAGGAAAACAATGGGAAAACACAACAGACATGCACAAAAAAGAACGAACGAACGAACGAACGAACGAACGATAGATAGATAGATAGATAGATAGATAGATAGATAGATAGATAGATAAATAGATAGATAGATAGATAGGCAAGAGAGTATCCTTGTGTGGGTTTGTTTACATTTGAATTCTATGAATAGTTTTGGCCTATTTTAACATTATGCAATCTTAGTCTGTGCGACTTTTGGGATTGTTGATCACACTCTTAGGGAAAACCATAAGTCCGATCAGTTAGAAAAATCAAAGCACACTAAGTCAGAACAGTCTGAAGGTCTGTGCTGAGTTTGGTGGCTGTAACTTAAAAGCTCGAGGAGGAGTTACAATTTATAAATTTGGTCTTTATTTAGAGATTTTGGAAACCATGTCTGTAGAATAACACTATTTTGGCTTTGTCAAGTCAACATAATAATCTGAATGGGATCAAATAAGATTCTACTGGATAAAAAAAAATCTGAACAAATAAACTCTTTATCCAGTAGGATTTTGTTAGGTTCTTAGTGGATTCTTATTGAATCCCATTCAGATTGATTCCAAATTATGATCCTTTGTGATCCCTTTATGATACTATGATCCTATTAGGGTCCTTCAGGATTGTTGGTTTCAAACTCTGGATATTTGACAATTGATCACATTTGTTATGTTCTGTTTCAGCACAACTACAACTCGCAGGGAGAAAAGACCTGCGACCTTGAAACTGAGCAGGACAGGCAATCCAACCAGAATAAACGTAAGAGGAAAAGAGAAATTTTTCTCACAATAAACATTACTTCCGATCTTCAAAACATATGTTGTGGATAAATCATCTAAAATAATTAGAAATATTATGGTTATAGTAAAGACATCTACGTACTGAAAAGCACACAAAACAATGCTAGAAACAAACAAATTGTCAGAAAACCATTTTTAGTGCTTTCAATAACACTAGTGCACCATTGCTAACTAACACATATTTTCACATTATAGCTATCCATTAATCAACTTTTTCCCTGTGCAGTTGGAATCGTTTCACCCAGGACCAAGTCTCCATCAGAATACAAGAGTAATTCTGATGGTGTACAACGAAGAAATGGGAAAGTGTCCAATGGTCACATTTCAAGAGTAGGTTAAATTTGTGCTATAGTAAATTGTTTATGCAGTAGTCATTAAAAAATCTTGCCCATTCTTCAACAATGCCGATTACATTTTACAAGACAAATAAAATAACCTATAAAACCCACATTTAAATACAGCCAGTCCCATTAGTTTTGTCAATGTAAATGAGTTACAGATCCAAACTAAAGGTCTATTATGGGTCTAGATTCAGTTTGGATTAGAACATCTGACGTTATGTTTCCATTTGTGTCACAGGAGAGGCCAAAGAGTGCTGTGTTCCCCGCAGAGGTGAAGTCTAAAATGAGTGTGGAGGAACAGAATGAGAGGATACGAAGGAACCAGAGCAGTTCTGTAAGAGACAAAAGGCGCAGCCTTCACCTTTCCAGCAGCCAGCACATTGACAGCTTCAAAACCTCCACCAACTACAGAGTGGTTAGCTTCTTACTCTTAAACCTCATTTTGTGACTTGAACTGAAAGAAATATGTGTTTTTGCATGTGTCATTACTTACTCACCCTCATGTCGTTCCAAACCTGTATAACTTTCTATCTTCCGTGGAACACAAAAGGAGATGTTAAGCAGAATGTTATGGACTGACCACCTCGGTCACCATTCACTTTCATGGGCATCTCAACAATCTTTCAAATGTCTTCTTGTGTGTTCTACAAAAGAAAGAAAGTCATACAGTTCTGGAATGACATAAGGGTGAGTAAATAATGACAGAATTTTCAGTGAAATTTTGGGTGAACTATTCCTATAGTTTGTTCCCCTAATATTAATAAGGGTAAAGGCAGTATGACATAAATATTTGTATATTTCGAAGCATCATCCATATATCATAAGGTTTTTTTTTTTATGATGAGAGCTATTCTAAGCTTGTAGGCACTTCACTTTTGATTCTATTTTGAGTCTTGCTGAGCACTCAGCCTGCTGGTCCTCCTGTTTTGCAGGTGCGGAGGAGAGTGACGGCGGATGAGGTGGATATTAAGGGTTTGGAGGCAGCAGTGAGGGGAGAAGGTGTGGAATCACCAAGGCAGGAAATCGCTCGCTTGCGACGACAAGTGGAGCCTGAACAATATGACCTGGACATCAGCAAAGAGGTTAGAGATCACGTGGCAGAACTGTGCATTGTAGGATGAAAAACAATTTCTCTTTCCTTGAAACATAATGATTTACATTTTTTTTTTTTTACATTCAGTATTAAATCTGATCTTAATACCAGGTGTTTGAAAAACTGTTTGACAAAGGTTTGAACATCTAAAGGTTGTTTTACTCTGTTTACAGTTGTCCAACCCAGAAAAAGTCCTGATCCCTGAGCGATATTTAGAAGTTGAGCCCAGTACACCACTCAGCCCTGAAGAGATGCGGGAAAAACAAAAGAAAGTGGAGAGAATCAAGACGCTTATTGCCAAATCAAAGTATGACATCACATCATGTCTTTATCCACAAAGCCTAATACTGCACACTGAAAAACCTTTATTCGTTTTTTTTTTGTTTTTTTCGATGCAAAGGCGGTTTCGCCCAATTCTAAGACAGCATCGCATGTATTCTTCACAGAGAAGGCAATCTCAGAATACACTATGATGAGCTCAGATGGCGGACGAAGCAAGAGAAATATTTATGAATATACTTCATTCAATACCAATAATTGATAAAAAAAAAAAAAAAAATAGATAAAAACAATTTTACCCAAAAATAGTGTGGCTGTGAACTTTTGCTTGAGTGTCACATAGGTAGCATAGCAACATGCTAACACCAAACATCATTAAAAACCAAATGTGAGTCAAGTCTGCTGCCGATCTAGAGCGTTCCAAATCAGTAACTGAGATTCCATTTCAGTTAGTATGCTGCCTTAGAAGACAGCTGCCTATGTAGGCAGTAGATTACAAGGCAGCAAACAACAGTTTTGATCAGAGCGATATTGTTTATTTTCCTTCTATGTTAATGACAAATCTATGTCCTTCTCTCTTGCCTCAGCTTGCAGAATGTGGTGCCGGTGCTGGATGGGCCAGTGGAGGGACCCAGTAACCCAGGGCAGCAGCTTCAGGAGCAGGAGAAGCGGATTGAAATTTCCTGCGCGCTGGCCGCTGAGGCCTCCCGCCGTAGCCGCCTGCTCTCCGGTGAGGAAGCCTGCCGCCCGGAGGAGCCTGGGCGAGCTGTGACCCCAGTTATCTGACCACTTTCTGACCTTTGACCCTACTGCCACAGTCACATGCCCTATTAATGTCACATGTTCGTCAGCGTCCTGAAACGCACACTTCACCACACTTCAGTGCTGAGGTTACACTTTGATTATAGTTTTTCTAGGTTTGTTATTTTGCAATTTACACAAATGAATGATATTTAAATAATGAATTTCAGATTTCATAATATTTGTGCGCTTGGCAGAAGCTTTTATCCAAAGAGACTTGCAGTGCATTCATGCTAGCGCCATGATTAACCAGATGAGCTACACAAACATATTTATGAATTTTTTTGATATATGAATATTCAGTAAATGATGGATAATAAATTATGGAGTGTGATTGGAGGTATTTGTAATGCTATACTATAGATGTTTAATACTGTCTATTCCAGCATTCACACACAGTATTTTGTGAAGCTATTCAGTAACCTCTTAGATGTGCAAACTCTGCACTGAAGCACACTGTTAAGTTCCATCTTGATTCACTGGGAAAAGAGTGCTCCAGAGTGAGATAAATTTACTTGAAGGAAGGAGTATGAATCTATTCAGATTTTCTACATCAGAACACATAGAAGGAACACAAAGTAAAATATGAATTGACATGGAGAACATACAGTACATTATCAGTAGAAATAGAAGGACAAATGTTGACTGAGCCATCTTTCATCATTTTGCTTTATTTTTACTTCTTGGTGCAACTCAGAGCCAATTTTTTATTTTTAATGAACATGCCTTTGCTCAGTTGTTCAAAAATAATGGAGGTAGCCTTTAGACTTATAAGTAATAATGCATTGCAAAATATTTTAGATAACGCTAATTTTACGATCATGCATTGAACTATTTAGCGAATAGTCCCTTTATAATGTAGTTCTCTTTCACTTCATTCCATACGTTTTATGACCGAAAAACAAGTAGCATGGATCCTACCTCTCCATTACCCATTGGCTTGTGGCTCTGTGAGAAAACAGTGCTTAACTGTCTCTCTGATCCACAACTCCTTTTTCTTTGCTTCATGGCATACTTCTTGTTTGATTTTTCCCCCCATGATACCACTGCATTGCAGCCCAGTGTGTCACCAGTCCCCCCTGCCTCCCTAACCAGCCTGGTCCCTCCCCCTTCTGCTGATCACTCCGACTCCTCCCACATCATGAAGGTGTAAAGGTGAGTTATGCCCACCACACAACAATCCCCACCCCCTACCCTTTCACTTCTGGATCCTTACAAAAAAATGTCCTGCTCATTACTGCCCTTGCTTTCTTTTACTTTAGATATAGCTGGGTTCTCAAATGCAAAGATGCAGTTCTAATAATCAGCACAATTCCATTTAAAGAGAATATTTTTAAATTGTATTACTGCAGCAGTATGCAGTAGTTGATCTATTAGGTAAAGAAAGCATCTTGTATACCCTGTTCAATATTTCGAATGCACAGGGTGTTAAAATGTACTTAATGATTCAGTTGTTTTATGGGCTTGATCATCTTTGTTTAGCAAAGTATTAAAGGAATAGTTCACCTAAAAATGAAAATTTTCTTATCATTTACTCCTCCTCATGCCATCCTAGATGTGTATAGCTTTTTTTCTTCTGCAGAACACAAACACAGATTTTTAGAAGAATGTTTCAGCTCTGGTGGTCCATACAATGCAAGTGAATGCAAATGCAAAGCAAAACTTTGAAGCTCCAAAAAAGTACATAAAAGCAGCATAAAACTAATCCATATGACTCCAGTGGTTTAATACATGTCTTCTGAAGAAATCCAATTGTTTTTGGATGAGAACTGATGTAAATTAATTTTCATTTTTTGGGTGAACTATTCCTATAAGGCTTTTACATCATGCTGTTTTTGTTAAACAATACACCGATCAGCCACTACATTAAAACCACCTGCCTAATGGAGTGGTGGTGGCGTAGTGGGCTAAAGCACATAACTGGTAATCGTTTCACTTTTAATAGGTTGCTGGTTCAATCCCCACAGCCATCACCATTGTGTCCTTGAGCAAGGCACTTAACCAGGTTGCTCCAGGGGGGATTGTCCCTGTAATAAGTGCGCTTTGGATAAAAGCATCTGCCAAATGCATAAATGTAAATGTGATATTGTGTAGGTCCCCCTCGTGCCACCAAAACATCTATGAGCCATCGAGGCATGGACTCCACAAGACCTCTGAAGGTGTCCTGTGGTATCTGGTACCAAGACATTAGCAGCAGATCCTTTAAGTCCTTTAAGTTGCGAGGGTCGCGATGGATTGACTTGTTGGTCCAGCACATCCCATAGATGCTCAGTCAGATTGAGATCTGGGGAATCTGGAGGCCAAGTCAACACCTTGAACACTTTGTCATGTTCCTCAAACCATTCCTGAACAATTTTTGCAGTGTAGCAGGGCCACTGCCATCAGGGAATACCGTTGCCATTAAGGGGTGTACGTGGTCTGCAACTATCTTTAGGTAGGTGGTATGTGTCAAAGTAACATCCACATGAATGCCAGGACACAAGGTTTCCCAGCAGAACATTGCCCAGAGCATCACAGTGCCTCTGCCGGCCTGCCTTCTTCCCATAGTGCATCTTGCTGCCATCTCTTCCCCAGGGAAAAGACACACACGCACCTGGCCGTCCACATGATCTAAAAGAAAATGTGATTCATCAGACCAGGCCACCTTCTTCCATTGCTCCATGGTCCAGTTCTGACACTCACATGCCCATTGTAGGTGCTTTTGGCAGTGGACCGGGGTCAGCAAGGGCACTCTGACCGGTCTGTGGCTACGCAGCCCCATACACAGCAAGCTGCAATGCACTGTGTGTTCTGACACCTTTCTATCATAGCCAGCATTAAGTTTTTCAGCAGTAGCTCTTCTGTGGGATCGGACCAGATGGGCTAGCCTTAGCTCCCCACGCGCATCAATGAGACTTGGGCGCCCGTGGCCCTGTCACCGGTTCACCGGTTGTCTTTCCATGGACCACTTTTGGTAGGTACTAACCACTGTATACTGGGAACACCCCACAAAACCTGCCATTTTGGAGATGCTCTGACCCAGTCGTCTTGCCATCACAATTTGGCCTTTGCCAAAGTCGCTCAGATCCTTACGCTTGCCCATTTTTCCTGCTTCCAACACATGAAATTCAAGAACTGACTGTTCACTTGCTGCCTAATATATCCCACCCCTTGACTGGTGCCATTGTAATGAGAAAATAAATGTTATTCACTTCACCTGTCAGTGGTTTTAATGTTGTGGCTGATCAGTGTATGTTCTGGTACAAAAATTATGCGTTAATCTTGATTAGTTGCATATTTATTACAGGGATTTGGCAGCTTCACAAACAGGCTCCTGCAAATGTGCTGACTGGCTTTCATTGTGTCCTCTATTTAATTTATATATTTTCTTTGTATACGTTTTTGGACTCGGAGAGTAAACAACAATAGGCCCAACATAAACTGCTGCAACCATACATCTTTCACTCCTTGTGGAATGTTTGTTTTATGATTAATATTTAATTATGAAAACCATTTCAGATGTTTTTAAAGCTTGGTTACTGTGTTAAAGAACATTTTTCACCATGCTATAGATACTTGCTAGATGTCCAGCTGCAAACATTTTGGCAAGAACTGTTTTTGTGAAATAAGGTTTCATCTTAGTTCATCTTAAAAGGAAAATTCTGTCATAATCTACTCACTCTTATGCCGTTCCAAATATGTATAAGTTTCTTTTTTTCTGCAGAACACAAAAAGTAGACTTTAAAAGTATGTCCCTATCACTGAGTTCAATACAATGACATTTAATAGTGACTCGCTTTTAAGGGACTCTGTGACACCTGTGTCATATTCCAGGTCTTCTGAAGACATATGATTTTAGTGAGAAGCAACCCGAAATGTAAGTCATTTTACAGCAAGAAACGTGTTCATGTGAGAACTTTGTTTGTTCACGCAAGAACTTGCTCTGTTTATGATTTTGCAAGATTTAAGCACAAGCCATACTGAATGAAAAAAAATCTTCTTTTGTGTTCCTCAAAAGACAGTAATTAAAAGTTGAAGTTGAGTACATTTTGACAGAATTTTCATTCTTGGGTGAACTATCTCTTTAAATGTTAGGCCAGTAATATACTCTTGCAAGTACACAAACAACTTGTTCAGGTAGCTAGCCATAAACATGCTGACTTTAAAGGAATATTCCGGGTTCCATACAAGTTAAGCTCAATCAACAGCATTTGGCATAAAGTAATAAAATAATAAAAAATAATTTTGACTCATCCCTCATTTTCTTAAAAAAAAAAAAAAAAAAAAAAAAGCGTAAATCTGGTTTACAATGAGGCACTTACAATGGAAGTAAACGTGGAAAATGGAACGTTAAAGCCGTAAACCAGGGGTATTCAATTAAAGTTCCAAGAGGTCCGATCTCTCCATTTCCTTCCCAGCAAAGGTCCAGATAATAAATGGTGTCAGTATGGCTATGAAACAATATATACATACATATATACAGTTGAAATCAGAAGTTTACATACACTTAGGTTGAAGTCATTAAACCTCATTTTTTTAACCACTCCACAGATTTCATATTAGCAAACTATAGTTTACTAAGTCATTTAGGACATCTACTTTGTGCATGACATGAGTAATTTTTCCAACAATTGTTTACAGACAGATTGTTTCACTTTTAATTGCTTGGTTTTACTTCCTTGGTAAGTGCCTCAATGTAACCTCAATTTTTGCTTTTTTTAAGAAATGGAGGGATAGTCAAAATTATTCTTATCAACATTATGCCACAAATGCTGTCAATTGAGCTTTACTTGTATTAAAACCAGAATACTACTTTAATGAACATTCTCAACAAGATTGTCTTCAAACTGTTGCTCTGCCATTAAAGTAATTGACCCCCCCCCCCCCCCCCAAAAAAAAAAATTACCATAAAAAAGCTTGTCTGCTAATTTCCACTATAGCAACCCTTGTGGCGTGTTACGTTATTAATTGTGCATTATGGAATGCAATGACACATTGAGCCGGCTAGCTAGAAGTGTTTGCATTCACATACTTCCACAGAGAATGTTTTCAGCCTTAGCATCACTTGTTGCCTGTTTTCCAGCTGTTCTTTGTACAGAAGAAATATGGCAGTCACTGACATTTTTTATGTTGTCTTTTTATTTGTTCCTTTGCTCCCAGCTCAAGCTCTTGCAGCTGTCAAATTTGATGGTGAACCCTTCTGAGTGTCCAGCGGATAAAGACGAGTGGAAAAGAAAACCAACAAAATATGTTGTGCCTCCACCAAACATTGTATTTCTTTCGATTTACTTAACACCATGCAGAGAAATATTACAGCATGTTTGGAGTGGAGTCTGTGGAGGGCTGTTCATGAGTGAGGTTATCTGCCTCTCTATCTCCATGCACTTCTCATCTGAGGCCTTCCCAAAAAGTGTAACCCATGGCAGTGCTACAGTACATAATTCTATCAATCAACTGTTTTGACTTGGAAACAGAGGATGGCAGTCACATTACAAAAGCTCGAAAACTAGCCAGGAAGTGAAACATGTTTACAGATTCATATCTGCTCTTGGTCACATTACAGTGACTATAAACAGCAAATTCATATTACAAATGCAGGGTACTGCTGCTCAGGGTGGATTCTGCAGACACAAGTGTGTTTGGGACAGGAAAGGGTGTGTACAGAAGACCAGGAAAGACCAAGATATGACTGGAGGAAAATAGCCATGGTAAAGGAAATTGTAGTTTTCGACCATAAATCCAGACCAAGGTCTACAGCAAAGTTGTCAAGCTCAGTTTATCTGCAAGTCATTACTAGAGTGATTTGGAAGAACTGGTGTGGTAGTTACACACTTGACACAATCAGCCATTGTGGATTTATCTTGGGATGATGTAAGCGAGCCCAATGGGATGTAGCTTGGAACAAACACAAACAGTTGATGCATCCTTCACTGTCTTGATCCAAAGGACCTTGAAGAAGTAGGTGAAGGAGCTCTTGGCATTGGACATCTCCACTTCATCACTACAGTAGGGGAGTTAAGGCCAGACTCACTGATACTCGTCCTGGCCTCGTAATTTCCCATGCTCCTTTGTTCCTCTCTCCTCTCTATAGGGCTTGAGATCCCTCTTCCTTGCCCATCGAGTACAACCAGTCAGCATTTCAGTCTCTCAAACCATTGTTAGGCCTTTAATTTCAGTGTATATCTATGAAGAAATCATATATATATATATATATATATATATATATATATATATATATATATATATATATATATATATATATATGTCATATGACTATTACTTTAATCTTTGCATCAAAGCCATGTGGACTCATCGTAGTGCTTTTACTGCTAGGACAGTAGTTACCAAATAATGGTACCTAAATACTTGTGAGTGTGTGACAGAATCTCATATGGTAGATTTCAGAGAACAGAAAATTGGAAGTGTCCTTAGAGGTGTAAGTCTGCTTGTTGAAACACAATGTGTGTTGATGCGGGGCCAGCAACTTGCATTACAGACTGTATATATTCTGACATTAAATGATGTAACCTGTTTTCCCCAACAGAATATAAAGCCCTTATTTGTGGATCATTGTGCCATTTGGAGATTCAATTGGCTATGTTTTTTTCTGCTGTGGCACACTGTTTAGGGTAAATATAGATAGTCTTGACATGGAATTAAATGGAACAATATTTTGGATTATTTTTCTATCAATAGTAATACCTTTTACCTCTGTCCGTAAAGTAAAGAACAATTTGCCAAACCATATAAATCTCTTGTTTTGTACTTTGACTGAAGTCCTAATCAGAGAGTCTACAGTATCTGTGATATTTTCCCATACCGAAACCTCTGAAATGCCATGCAAGTTGTTAGCCCATACTGTGCTTTCTGCTTGTTTTTTTTTTTTTTTTTTTTTTTTTAGTAAACTCAGTTTGTCTTCGGTCTAACTCTTAACTAATCACTAGCCTCTGTTTGTATATAAAATTCAATTTTGTGAGAATTTGTTTGACAGAACTGTTTTTTTTTTTTTGTTTTTTTTTTATTTTTTATTCTCTCCTCAAGAAAAGTCACAACCATGGTTATCATGATTGTGTTGTTCCCACTGTATTTCATAAAAGCCCTGAATTAAGCTATTATTAACTTAATTTACATGGTCTGGAAAAGAGAATGTAATTCCAGAGAAGCCGAATACCCATCATTACTTCCAAAAACAGCCCTCAGTGGAAGACAAAGATATATTTTTAGTGGTTTTGAGAAAGAGAAAAAGAAAATCATCAAAATGCATCACATATTTTTCTATGGGCATGGACATTTGATGTATAAAATGATTTTTGATTGGTTAAATTTATAAAATGATTAAAAATGTTTTGCATTTGTGTAGGGAATACTGATTGATTAATTTTTTTATCTAAACTTTAAAGCATCTTTTTGAAGGCCTTGTTTAAAAGTCATTTTTAAGAGTTATTTTTTACATAATTGGACAAAATGGTAAAAGTTGCAGTTGAACAGTCAAAACTGATATGTCTAATATTTGATAAAACATGTAGCATATGAAGTGGGATTGACAAATACAAAATAAGCACATTGGTCTGTGTAAATATTTATAAATCAAAATTCTGTATGTCTTCATATTTACAGTAACTAATGCTATTTTAAGGAAAAAAAAAACGTCTTGGCTACGTGGAACATAACCCTGGTTCCCTTAGTGGGAACATGACACTACGTATTTGCTATGGGACACTGTCCCAATTTATTGGCTGAATCACACCAATTTATTGGCTGATGGTGCTTAAGCGACGCCCCTAGGGAGCTATGTCACAGGCTTCATAAAGGCGCTCGCTTTCCCACCATCGAGTCAGATTTTCTGCAGGAAGGCACGAGCCTATGCAGCTGCTAGAGGGTATGGCCAGCTACGCTGCGTCTCGTTCCCACTCAGGGAACCAGGGTTACAGTCCACGTAACTGAGATGTTCCCTTTTGTAGGAACTCGAGCTACGTATTCGCTATGAGAACGATATACATACTTGCCATGCGAACAATGGCTGCCAACTGTCTAAGCCCGTGTGGCAAGCATATAGCGGCACACAAGCGAGCTAAAGCGTCCAAATAAAAAGAAGGAATTATGAGTTTATTACTGTTCCAACAGATAAAACCTGTTAAACCCTCGTCCAGATTATAAAATCTAACAAATGTATGTGGAGAGGACCACCCTGCCGCCATACAAATGTCCTCAAAGGACGCACGTCTAGCCAAAGCCCATGAGGATGCTATGCTCTGCATAGAATTAGTAAACCGCACACTTCGGAAGCATTTGAAATTGCATCAATAAGCCAATGAGATAGTCTTTGCTAGGCCACCAAAGCACACAAACAACTGTTCTGATTTACGCCACTGGCTAGTACGGTCAACATAAACTCGCAGCGCCCAAACTGGCCAAAGCAAATTTTCATGGTCCTCCGACTCGAATGGGGGAGGATAGAAAGGCTGAAAAGTAATAGTCTGCGAGCAAAATTATGTTGAAATAACCTTGGGCAAATAGCCCAAATGAGGGCTTAACCCCTTGAACACCCTGGCACAAAATTCATACATAACGGATTGATCAACAGGGCATGCAAATCACCAACTCTTCTAAATGATGCCAATGCCAATAGCTGGGCCATTTTAAGAGTCAAAAACTTCAGTGACTGTGACAAAGGGGCCAGAACATGTATGACGGGACTCGTGCTTTCGCTCAGGGAATGGGAGACAAACACGAGGAAGAATCCGATATCTGTTTGCTCTCCAATCCTCTCAGACACAAAGCCGAAATCCCAAATGGCTCCACACAGAGGTCCAAATCTGGAGGCCATGGAACTTAACAAGTGGGGATAACCCCATGTGACGAGAAATTGCAAGCCTCAAAAAGTGCCACTGTCCCCGTCGGACCCTTGTAATGTTTGGAAAAACCCAATTAAAATTGCTCTGAAATTTACGCTGTATAAACGACGTCCTTACGTGTTCGCCACTCAAAAGGGAGAATTAATTATCCTCGCTTCGACATGAGTAGCTAGAAACAAACAGGGGCTTAGACAAAATCGTGCACTGAAGAACAGAAAATCTGACTCGATGGCATGAAAGCGAGCACCTTCATGGAGCCCGTGATGTAGCTCCCTAGGGGTGTTGCTTAAGTGCCATTAGCCAATAAATTGGCTTGACTGTATAAGGGCTTCAGACCACGTGACACTCAGACAGTGTTCCATAGTGAATGCGCAGCTCGAGTTCCTACGAAAGGGATCAGAAACTGCTTGAGCTATGCAAATCAAACAAAAATAAACAGTACTTAATGTGCTTGCTTTAGAAGTACCCTCATGCAATAAAGTGAATGTATTTTTTTTTTTTAAAAACATCTGAATTTGTTCAAATCCCTTTTCTTTAGTTGTGTTTGTACATCCACATCCACGTTGAAAAGAAATGCAAAAATTGCATAGCAGAAAGATGAAGAATACAAATTCAATGTAGAATTGAAAACAAATAACCATAAAAGATAAATAGCAACATTACAAAAGCAATAATTGTGATTATGATATTGATTAATGGTATTTATGTATCAACCAGTTAGGGGCTGTTCACACAGCATCTGTCTGCGCTGTTTTGGAATAGTTTTTTGAATGCACTTTGGTTTTATAGTATGTGTACTTTCAGTATACTTACCCATGAAAGTACTGAGTAAAAATAGGTAACTACATGTACTTAATATGGGTTATAGTTCAGGTTGGGGTTACTTGTAATTGTAATTATATAGTACATAAATGTAGAACAGTACTGTGCTACCGGTTTTTTATGCTCTAGATGGGTGTCTGTGACCATTGCAATGTGTCTTGCTGCTTTTTCAGCATCACGTACCATGAGCAATGCATTTTTATGACACTGTGTCAAGTTAAAAAAACGTAAACTTTTAAAAATCTCAAGACACCAAAGGCATTTGGTTCCATTCGTTGCGCTGCATCTAACTTTTATAACGCAAGCACATGTTCTGTGTCAACGGCCACTTTTTTAAAACAAGAGCACATTCAGTGTGAATTGAATTGCTTAGTTCTGGAAAAATAAATGCACTTTTAATCTATTTTAATTAATTAATCCTATTTCTTTTCTTTTTTTTTTCTTTTTTTTTATTCTCCCCTTTTCACCCCAATTTGGAATGCCTAATTCCCAATGTGCTCTAAGTCCTCGTGGTGGCGTAGTGACTCACCTCAATCCAGGTGGCGGAGGACAAATCTCAGTTGCCTCCGTGTCTGAGACGTCAATCCGCACATCTTATCACGTGGCTTGTTGAGCGTGCTACCTCGCACAGCGTGACCCACCAAGAGCGAGAACCACACATTATAGCGACCACGAGGAGGTTATCCCATGTGACTCTACCCTCCCTAGCAACCGGGCCAATTTGGTTGCTTAGGAGACCTGGCTGGATTCACTCAGCACGCCCTGGATTCGAACTTGTGACTCCAGGGGTGGTAGTCAGCGTCAATACTCGGTGAGCTACCCAGGCCCCAATTAATCCTATTCTTGATCCTATTCTTTTAGAAGTTGAAAGTCTTGGTCTTGTTTAGCCAGTTGGCAATAAAATACTCCATAATGAATCCCAAAGTTTTGTTGGGCCAAATTTTGGTCAGTGCACCATTCCAAGATGTTTTCACAGAAATCCTAACCACCCATATGACCACAATCGTTTCCTGGGACGGTTGTTGCTTTGTTTCTAGTAGTGGTGCTGAGTATAGAATATTCCTTTTGTTACATATACACAGGGTTGGGAGGGTTACTTTTTAAATGTATTCCACTACAGATTACATAATACATGCTGTAAAATATAATTTGTAATGTATTCCGTTAGATTACTCAAGGTCAGTAACGTATTCTTAATACTTTGGGTTACTTCTTCAGCACTGGTAGATTTGTTCACTTGTTTTGACTATAAAACTCTGCTAGTACAGTAAGACAAAATACACATGTTAAAAATACGTTCTCTGAAAAACCTAAATATCTTATGCAGTGTTGTTTCTAAAAACAAGATGAATCAAATTGATCTTGTTTTAATGATTTTTTGATATTTTTACAGGAAAACAATACTAAAATTATTATCAAGAATACGATTTTTGCCCTAATATCAAAGGTCTTATAGAAAAAAAGAAATTATGATCCAACGTGAATTTTCTTGATAAAAAAATATGATCGTACCTGGTAACATGCATGTAAAATGGCTAGAAATAGCAATGTAACTGTATTCTAATTACCAATGATTTAAATTGTAACTGTAGTGGAATACAGTTACTTATATTTTGTATTTTAAATATGTAATCCCGTTAAATATATTCTGTTACTCCCCAAACCTGCATATACATTTAACACTTAAGAAGAGACTTTTTACAAGACAAGTCCAAAGTCAAAGCCAGGAAATTGTCAACAGTGTGAAATATAGAGGTGCTATGTACTTACACTAGTACATACAGTACTTTATATGGTTGTACGTATAACACAGGTCTAATTAGGAAGCACTGTTGAGACTTTGTAGTAATATGCAGATTATTTGGTTGTGTAGGACAATTCATTTTATGAACTTTGACAGATGGTGAGAAAGCTAGTGGTGAAGAATTTTCCTGTTAAGGAGAGACTGATATTCTATCTTATCAAGGTAAAATTGAAGAAATGAGAAGCCCCTTGGTTGAAATATTTGACAGGCAGGCTAAGATCTACAGAGAGGGCATATAAAAAGTTAGAACAGGTTATTTTGGGTAAAGAATTTCACTGAACAGCACACATGTCAGGTCCTACAAGGGCGAAGAGTCTCAAATTTTTTATGTCAGAGGGAACTAAATGTGTTTGTTGAACAGTAAGGCTGAAATCTCAAAATCTAATGCTGTGGAGCTACAGAATTGTGACATTTCTATTAATGGTGAAAAGATATGTGTGAGGCTGGGGCGTGGTGGATGTGGCAAAATCAGATGCCATGCTGAGGTAGTCAATAGAGGGATGTGAGGTTATGACTGACTAAGTGAGGGAATTGGGTGATGGGTTTATTTCGATGGGTGAATGGACAGATGAGGTAAAGTGATTAGACATTGTGTAATCAGTCAGAGCTCTCTCTCTCTCTCTCTCTCTCTCTCTCTCTCTCTCTCTCATCATTCTAATAGGCTTGGTTAATGTTCACCATACAGGGTTCAAAAGTCAAGCATTTGTGTGAAAAAGACAAACCGGTAAAAACCGAGGAACTAAAACAGGGTGATCTGGGCCAAGAAACAGAACAGAGAGGAAAACATGGTCACAATCACAGAGTTTCAGAGTGAGTGTCTTTCATTTACAGAAATTAACTATATTATGGATTATAGTTCTTTGGGGTAAAACTGAACACAAAAGCACTGGAATGCCTATCCTGCCTCTTAATTGTAATTTTAAGAGGCAGTTTTAGTTCTTAAGTTAAAAGAAAATGTCAATCAGAGGTTAAAGGGATTATTTCAGACCTCTATATTTACAGTAGCTATTAGGTTTCAACACAGGGGTCCTCATTTTGAATTACCACAGTAATACTTGCTTTTTTCTTCAAAACTTGATTGACTTACAAATGATTTTCAAGAACACTCTTACAACCGAGTACAATGTTGTTGTCTGATTCTCTGTTTTGTTTGGGTTCTAGAAATCGGTGTGGGTCTGTCAGGATTCGGCGTGTTCTTTGTGCTGTTTGGAGTGCTTCTGTACTTTGACTCTGTCTTGTTGGCGTTTGGAAATGTAATTCCTATCTAATGCTCCCACTGAGTACTCTTTTTTTTATCAATTCTTTAAACATGACACAAGAAGCTATCTAAATATTTAGTCATTTGCAGCAGGATATGGTTTTCAAAAGGGATAGTTCACCCAAAATATGAATGAATTCTATCATCATCATCATATGTTAACACATGGTACCCTAGGATCGGCAACATTGTGCCGACTCACCTACAAGCAGCACCTGCTATTAGACATTATTGCATCGGCTCCAGCATATTTACCTCTGCCTGTGGTGTGACTGGAAGTGTTGTGTCAGCAGTGTGGGACACCTAGGCTCAGATCCCACATCCATACCAGGAAGTAATCACATTCACATAATCAGTGATGAGAAGGATTTGGTTGCATTTCTCCCTCCAACATTACATTTTACTCCACTGATGGTTAAGCTAGGGTTGGGGTACAGTTTACAAAATATGCATTCATTTTAAACTTTATTACTTCAGTTAATTATAAACTGTATTATTTAAAAAAAACTTGCATCACAACTCGCTTTTGGCCCTTCTCTGTGTACATTACACTCAGAAAATAGAGCTCACATGTGCCAGTGCACCCAACAAAACGTACCGCTTTAGCCACTGCGGGCATTGTTTTGCATTTTGGTAAGCACAGACCGATTTTAGCTGAGGAACAGTCAACCTGCTGTTTCTGAATTCACTCTGAGATAAGGCTGCACACAAATAGGCTTTTGCACTTAAAGAGAGCTGAACCAAGCACAACAGAATCTGTGATCTTGAGATATGTTTTTCACGGTTTTAAATTAAGTTTAACTTGACACAGCATCCTAAAACACTGCGCTTATGACTAGAGACGCTGAAAACTAGTGAAACGCAATGCAACCAAAGACGTTCCCAAAGCGTCTGTCCGAGTACATAGACCAACAATTAAAAATAGCGCAGAGGGAAGTAGACCAATAATAATGTTCTGTTCCATGATATGGAAATAAAACTAATGTCTAAATGCATGTCTGTTGCCACAATAAATGTATAATGTAATGTATTTGAATTATTTGAATTATTAAACACACATATTGATTTTGAAAATATGACTGATCATGCAAAAAAAAAACTGTCTTTTATTTAAGGATAGTGTTCATATGAAGCCATTTATTATCACATAGTTGTTTGGCTCCTTTTAAAAACATAATGATAACAGAAATCACACAAATGGCCCTGATCAAAAGTTTACATACCCTTGAATGTTTGGCCTTGTTACAGACACACAAGGTGACACACACAGGTTTAAATGGCAATTAAAGGTTAATTTCCCACACCTGTGGCTTTTTAAATTGCAATTAGTGTCTGTGTATAAATAGTCAATGAGTTTGTTAGCTCTCATGTGGATGCACTGAGCAGGCTAGATACTGAGCCATGAGGAGCAGAAAAGAACTGTCAAAAGACCTGCGTAACAAGGTAATGGAACTTTATAAAGATGGAAAAGGATATAAAAAGATATCCAAAGCCTTGAAAATGCCAGTCAGTACTGTTCAATCACGTATTAAGAAGTGGAAAATTTGGGGATCTCTTGATACCAAGCCAAGGTCAGGTAGACCAAGAAAAATTTCAGCCACAACTGCCAGAAGAATTGTTCGGGATACAAAGAAGAACCCACAGGTAACCTCAGGAGAAATACAGGCTGCTCTGGAAAAAGATGGTGTGGTTGTTTCAAGGAGCACAATACGACTACACTTGAACAAAAATGAGCTGCATGGTCGAGTTGCCAGAAAGAAACCTTTACTGTGCCAATGCCACAAAAAAGCCCGGTTACAATATGCCCGACAACGCCTCACAGCTTCTGGCACACTGTAATTTGGAGTGACGAGACCAAAATAGAGCTTTATGGTCACAACCATAAGCACTATGTTTGGAGATGGGTCAACAAGGCCTATAGTGAAAAGAATACCATCCCCACTGTGAAGCATGGTGGTGGCTCACTGAAGTTTTGGGGGTGTGTGAGCTCTAAAGCATGGGGAATCTTGTGAAAATTGATGGCAAGATGAATGCAGCATGTTATTCAGTAGTGGTGGTGGCGTAGTGGGCTAAAGCACAGAATTGGTAAGCAGAAGGTTGTTGGTTCAATCCTCACAGCCACCACCATTGTGTCCTTGAGCAAGGCACTTAACTCCAGGTTGCTCCAGGGGGACTGTCCCTGTAATAAGTGCACTGTAAGTCACTTTGGATAAAAGTGTGTGCCAAAATGCATAAAAAAATTAAAAATGTTATCAGAAAATACTGGCAGACAATTTGCATTTTCTGTACGAAAGCTGCGCATGGGACGCTCTTAGACTTTCCAGCACGACAATGACCCTAAGCACAAGGCCAAGTTGACACTCCAGTGGTTACAGCAGAAAAAGGTGAAGGTTCTAGAGTGGCCATCACAGTCTCCTGACCTTAATATCATCAAGCCACTCTGGGGAGATCTCAAATGTGCGGTTCATGCAAGATGACCAAAGACTTTTGCCAAGAAGAATGGGCAGCTATACCACCTGCAAGAATTTGGGGCCTCATAGACAACTATTATAAAAAACTGCATGCTGTCATTGATGCTAAAGGGGGCAATTCACAGTATTAAGAATTAAGGGTATGCAGGCTTTTTTTCTTTGTTGCCATGTTTTGTTTTATGATTGTGCCATTCTATTATAACCTACAGTTGAATATGAATCCCATAAGAAATAAAAGAAATGTGTTTTGCCTGCTCACTCATGTTTTCTTTAAAAATGGTACATATATTACCAATTCTCCAACGGTATGCAAACTTTTGAGCACAACTGTATATAAATTATTTTTATTTAGGGGCTTTTCTCAGTAAATATTATGTAACAGATAAAGGACGGGCAAAGAGGAGGTGGGAACTGGCTGAACAGTGAATGTAAGGTTTAATGTCAAACTCAACATAAAACTAACATACACAAATACACACACATGCAGCGTGGCCGCATGCGTCTCTCTCTCTCTCGAAATGGCATCTCTGGCACCCTGCATCTCACTCTCCCGCTGATCATTTGATTCAGCGCTGGCCGTCCACCCTCACAGCCCAGCCATGCCCTCCTCCTCGTCACATATTAATTATGTTCTATGCGATTAATTGTGTTCTATTCGTTGTCACATCATGTAATTAATTAGATCACAAATTTTAATCGATTGACAGTCCTTATATATATATACAGTATATTCCTAATATGTATACAGAATATATATTTAATATATTTGTTTTACTAGCAACTGTCCTAAGCTGAGTTAAAAATAAGAGACACTTTCATGCTTTTAAAGTCCTCAAAAAATATATAAAAAAAAAAAAAAATCTACTATGATATAATATTTATATGTTGCTTGAAAAATATTTCATTTTGTCTGAATACACGGCTACTTTTGAATGGTCATCATTGCAGAATGATGCTTTTTGCCCCTGTAATATTATAGTTACCACATGTACCAGCAGGGACATTGGTTTTTGCATGTATTGTGAAAGTGTCTGATTTCAACGTGTAGAAGTGTGAATATGATTTGAGAACAAGTGCATAAGGAATGATTTTCAGTAAATTACATTTTTTGGTAAACTGCCCCTTTACATTAGTAAGAAAAACTAAGCGAATTATTAGAACAACTTTAAAATGTGAAAATTTGCTTTATAGAACAATATTCATGTTTCATCAGTCTGTGTGTGTTTGGTGTTTTTAGAGTTATATGAGGTATGCTGTAGTTTAGAAAAAAACACAGATCTCCTACATCAGATTCTGTTCCTGTCTGGTTTGGCCTTTATCATCGGCTTGAGGAGGACAGCCCACTTCTTTTTCCAGAGACAGAAGCTCAGAGGCTCCATCTTTTTCCTTGGGGGCGTGGCTTTAGTGCTGCTAAGATGGCCTCGTATTGGCATGATAGTAGAAAGCTATGGCTTCATGCTTCTCTTTAAGTAAGTATCACTTCTGAAACAGATCTTGACCTTATGTGCTCATGGCAGAAATTAGCCTTTAAATACAGTAAGCAGATGCCTACTTCAAATACATTTTTGGAACTTGGAACTTGGAACTTTTTACGATTACATAATTAAACATTTATATGCACACAGATTACCTGAGAAAAAGAGAAACACTATGAATGTGTCTTCCAAAGTCTTCCAAGTCCTGATAATGGTTGTTTAGACTGAACACCCACTGTTGATTCCATTTTCTCTTGCAGATTTTTAACAAGTTATCTGGAAGTAGTTCCTCAATGGTATAAAAGTATCTGTCAAGAGATCCTGGAAATCTGTGAGGATGGAATATATTTACATGGTTTAGAGCATCAAATTGAAAAAAGGAATGCATTTGCCTATGCAATGCACTGTTTAAGGAATAGTAAGCTTTTAGTAAGCTTTAAAGTCCAGAGTATGGGACATTCATTTAAAATATCTTGTGTTATGCAGCAGAAAAAAGTCATATGGTTTGAAAAGACATTAGGGTGAGTAAAAATTTATCAGATTTTAATTTTGGGTTGGACTATTCCTATTTTTTTTTTTATTATTATTATTTTATTTGTATTTTGTTGGAAAAATATTTTGTGTGTGTGTGAGCAGATTGTGGTATCTGATGCATATTTGTATATGCTCTATTTAATTTTATTTTAACATTTGTATTTAGGTAGCCTTTAAATAAATTGCATTGAATAAACTTGTGTTCAGTGTTCAAAAATGTGTTTTTTTTTTCATTTATTTTTTAAATGTTTTATATATATATATATATATATATATTTAATTAAGTATGCAACAATATTAGGATTATATGAGAAGTAGGCCTGCACTCCCTCATTTCCTTCTTAGGATGCACATGAGCTAAAATAAAATGTCTAATGATGCTGTACAGCTTGTTGACCTGATCTTGGCCCTGCAAGTTATGAATATATATCGGAGGAGTGCAAATCCTTTCCCAAATTTCCCAGTCATCTCAGTTCTAGTCCATCTGTCTGCTCCCCCCCAACTTCAATGAACTATCCTTATATAGAAAATCGGATGAATGGTATTGAGTTGAAAAGTATAAAGGCTTTGTGGTCCTGGAATTTTCCGGTGAAGTGGATAGGTGGTGGACCCACCCTGGGGCACAGAGAAAAGATCAGAGGGAAAGAGGGGAGGGTGATGGAGGTCTACAGACCACTGAGGGTTCTATGACGCAGGTAATGTGGTTGTATAAGAAACCTGAGTTGTGCCTGAAGTTTGCATGAACCACCGAGTATCCACTTCCAAACACATATTCCGTACCTGCAAGTGTACTGTATATAAAGGTAAGCAATTTTTTCCCATAGTTCTGTTCTCTTATCAAGGCATGCACTTATACCAACCCTTAGACACATCTGGTCTTGATCACCTATTGTCATGTCAGATTGTCATGTTTGTCTTGATTGTTACATCTGTGTTGGAGTATATGCATAAGTAAGTGCATGTGTATTGATTCATGTGATGGTCTGTTTGAAGCCTTTGGATTTTGCTGTCACACTGAACAGGGTGAGTGAGATCAGGGACCTTTTCACAGCAGAGCCCACTAAACATGATCCAAATCACTTTCTTACTAGGTGTTTTTGCTTTTTCTATGGAATGGATAAATGTACTTTTTTGGCCATGTAAAAAAAAAAAATATATATATATATATATATATATATATATATATATATATATATATATATATATATATATATATATATATATATATATATATATATATATATTTTTTTTTTTTTTTTTTTTTTTCAATTTGATCCAGTTGGATGATGCAGAATTCTATATTTTTTCATTTAAATTCAATTCAGTGGTCCCACTCCATATATATATTTTTGAAAAGGAAGATCAGTAGCCTTTGCCGCCTTTATTACAAAATGAAAATTTCTCTAGTACGTGGTGTCAGTCATTTGCACAATCTATGAATTAGCATAGGTGTAGGGCTGATATCTGATGCTTTTGAAGGCTTAAAGTCTCTTTGAAGTGTGTGTGTGTGTGTGTGTGTGTGTGTGTGTGTGTGAGAGAGAGAGAGAGAGAGAGAGAGAGAGAGAGAGAGAGAGCATATTAACAGAAAGCACTTATAAAGATAAAGATAAATGTAGTCACTGCAACTTATGATCTCCTAAATGGATCCTCTGAGAATATATCCATAATTAAGAAAATAGCAAATGCAGTAATAACGTCGGCTATTGGATTGTAACTGCAATTTTATTGTGCTTAATTGCTTTCTTTCAGAAACGAATTTTGCTACAAACAAAAAAAATGATGCTACTTATTATTTTGGTGTTGTCAGTCGGTACTGGAGATTCATACCCCTCAGGGCATTTTCAATACATTGAAGGTACTGTATATTCTTTTAAGTTCAATATTATTTTTATTTTTTAGCTCTAGCTACTAATAATGAGATTAAAGATTTAGTCCGGGGTTCGATAGAAGTTAAGCTCATTTAACAGCATTTGGGGCTAAATGTTAATTATCAAAAAAGTATGTATTTCAACCTGTCTCTCTTTTTCTTTAGAAAAATAGGAAAAATCTTGGTTACACTGAGGCACTGACAATGGAAGTAAATGGGGCCAATCTGTAAACATTAAAATACTCACTGTTTCAAAAGTATAGCCCCAAAACGTAAACAATATGCATGTAAACTTTATTTAAGTGTGATAAAATTGCTTACTAACCTTTTCTGTGTTAAGTTCTATCCAATTTTACAAGTTCGTTCCATGACGTTGTCATTCTTTAAACCCTAAAACAACTGTGAAAATATTTATTTAAACAATTTAACAGTTAAAATAATAAACTAGTTAATTAATTAATGCAAGTGCTTTTATAAAATTATAAGCCTCACATTCTGCTTTAAATCCTCTAAAAACGGGCCCCATTCAATTCAGTTGTAAGTGCCTCACTGTAAGTAATTTTTTTTTTTAAAGGAGGGATGAGTCAAAATTATTTTTTGTGTCATCAACAGTATGCCACAAATGTTGCAGATTGAGCTTAGTAACTTGTATTGAACTATATAGTTCTAAGCAAATTTTGGTGTTAAACGGTCTGAATTACAAGGTAACAAATTCCTCAGTAAAGTATGATTTTTGTTTTTGTTTTGTTTTTTGTATAATTATTGGATAACTTTATTGTAGCAATAAAAAAAATAAAAATTTCCCTGAACTTTTGTGTCAAATCTCCATGTCTTTTATACTATAAATGTACATATAAGTGTATGTGTAAATAAATAAAACTTCAACAATGCCAATAAAAAGTTACATTATAAGCCATAACATACAAAATAAGCCCCATATTGACCATAAGATGAAATACTGTTATTTTCATAGTTTCATTTCTGAAGTATGTCTCATATCACAGCTTTCTTTGTATGTCTAGATGGGACTCCTGAAGAAATGGCACTCCGAGTTCTCAGGGGAACTAATACCCGTCAAATAGCTCCCAAGATCTCAGCACACTTCTTGAAGGGTGTAACCAATCCAGTATTAAGTGCAGGATCTCACCAGAGTGCGTGGGGGTGGTCTCCAGACAGCGCTTACACAAAGAGGAGGCAGAATGTGGCTTACTACAATCTCAATTCCTTTGGCCTTCGCTATGGGAAGAGAGAACAGAACATGCTTGCAAGATTTGAACAGTCTATATAATGAGATGTCATTGACCTCTGATCCAATCTTTTTTTATATTTACATATTGTATAGTGTCAGTTCTTTGAGGATTTACATAAATAAACAATTACCTTGCATTTATAGTATTCTGTGTGAAAACGTTATAATTTGATAGCCATAAGTGTTTGACATATTTATGACTTATCTAGACCGAACATTACTGGAATAGTTCATAATCTTTAGTAAAGAATTGTGATACATTTCATTGGAAATTATTAAACCATGCCTAATTAGTTTTTGTGTCGCTTTTGATGTGAAAGAGCCATTTGTCAGCAATTCATCTCACTTTTTCAAACACACCAACACTCTTTTAAGAAAACTTTATGCACATGACCACCGACCAACCTTACAAAAGCTTCTGCCAACCAGTTGATTGAGCAGAGATCCCTTCATAAACGCTCCATTCTTGTCAGACCCAGAGTCATTGTGAACATGCTGCTGTAGCCAAGCACACATAATTGGCTGCTACTGTAATCAAACAAGCATTCCTCCTGCACTACACCTTCTGTCTACACCTTCATTCACTTTGAAGAAAGATACAGTGTGGTCATGGCACTGACAGAAATGAATACTAAAGATCTGGAAGGAGAGCTACCTCATTCCCTACACTACCTGAGCCAAGCACATTTTGCAGCACCTGTGGGACAAAAAAAAAAAAAAAAAGAAAGAAATGGGATTACAGATCTACTGCAAACTTGGATGGACTGGGAAAAGAGCTGTCAACCATACAGCACATTTTCTTTCTCTAGATGTTATTCTAGCCCTGTTAAGGACACAGAAATACTGTTTTCTGCAATGCTTCCCCGCCCCCCCATCAGAACTGAGTTAAACTTGTCCATCCACCAAATCATCTTGACTCAACCATAATCCTCATATGATGGTTGTCTGACTCTGGTAGATTTAAGGTGTTTATGGGCCACCGAGTTACAGAGATCCAAGTCCTCACAGAGACCTCACCTGACGCTATGTGCAATCTGTGAATAACCTGGCTGATGACATCAACCATGGAAAAAATCCAGGTGAGCTATTAAACGCAAGGTCTACTGGTTGTTTAGATCAGTTTTACTATCAGAAATAATTAATAATTCATATTTATTAATTATTAATTAATATTTAAATTAAATAATAGAATTGAACTCATTAAATTCTATCCTCTGGGCACCACTCTTTGACAAGAGAAAATGATAGCAAGTTACTGATCGAGTCTCATAAAAAATCTACCCTGAAGGTTGAGTATTTTAATTATTAATCAAAATAATCAAAAGGGGAGGAACTAGTTAAATTATTGCCATACAAATCTAATAGTAATATAATTACAGTTAGTTTCTAACACTAATAAAATAACAGTACGCTGAGGTAACATGGGAGTTCTTGACTTGGCAGAAGCTGGCTTCAACACAATATTCAAACAAAACCACCTGGTTACTTTCGTAACCTCCATTCCCTGATGGAGGGAACGAGATGTTGTGTCAATGTAGTGACACTAGGGGTCACTCTTGGGAGCCCCAAACACCTCTGATTTTGAAAAAAGGCCAATGGGAATTGGCGAGTGGAATTTGCATGCCACTCCCCCCGGACATACGGGTATAAAAGGAGCTGGCTCGCAACCACTCAATCAGGTTTTGTGCTGAGGAGCTGAGACAAGGTCCCGGCCATTTCAGTGGATAGTTCAGTATTGTGGCAAGAGGGACACAACGTCTCGTTCCCTCCATCAGGGAATGGAGGTTACGAAAGTAACCAGGACTTTCCCTATCTGTCACTCACTCGACGTTGTGTCAATGTAGTGACACTAGGGGTCCCTATACGAAATGCCACAATAAGCTGAACTGTGTTACGTGGACTGGCGGTGCGAGACAGGCAGACCGCTGTGTGCCCCGTAGCCAGCGCACCAGGCCGTCACGTAACCTCCCCCAATGCTCTTATGAGTCCTTTGGTGAACAAGTCGACTTGCCCAACAAATAGGGACAGGCTAGCCCAGCCATGGCCTCTTTTCCTCTTTTTTCTCCACGAGAAAGAGTGGAATTTTGTTTACCGGCTGGGGGCCATAAGTGTCTATGTCGGGGGGGGGGGTGTCACTCCCAAGGGGAAGACACCGCAGAGACCGCACCCCGCCCAGAGGGGGAGGGGTATTTTGAGTAAAAATATGTCACATGGTCTTACCGAGTCTTGTCGGAAGTATGTCATGTGGAGAAGTCCCATGGTAGGTCCTACCCAAAGGGGGAGGAGCTCTACAAACACGGTGACTGGGGGCAGAGGAACCTCTGCCCAAGGAAGATGCAGTTTACCGACAGGGAAACGATTTAGCGGAAGATATCACATGGGGTCACCTATGGGGAACCAGCACATGTGGAGCACCTACCCCAGTACAGGGCTTAGTTAGCACATGTACTGTGCCGGCAGCGAGTTTCTCCGCAAACTCATCTGCCACAGGGCTAAGGAGGAAAGTCATCCAGGGATCACAACTTGTGAACATGACTGGGAGACAAAGTGCACGTCTTCACCTCAGGGGAGGGGAAAGGCGCTATGTGCAAGCGGTACACCTGGCCAGCTGTCCCGGAACTTACCTGCTCATACCTTCTTGAAGATGTGAAGGGACAAGGACAGGCCAAAGGGGAGGACCTTGTACTGGTACGCCCGGCCCTCGAAAACAAACCACAGGAAGGGTCTGTGTAGAGGTAAAACCAAGACGTGGAAGTACGCGTCCTTCAGGTCTAATGCCGTGAACCAATCTTAATGCCGGACGCTCGCTAGAATGCGTTTTTGTGTCAGCATCTTGAACGGGAGTCTGTGCAAAGCCCGGTTCAGTACTTGCTGGTCCAAGGTTGGCCGCAACCCACTGCCTTTCTTTGGTACGATGAAGTAGAGGCTGTAAAACCCCTTCTTTATCTCGGCCGGAGGGACAGGTTCTATCGCACACATCCGTAGAAGGGTAGTGATCTCTGCATGCAAGGTAGCGGCGTTCTCGCCCTTCACCGAAGTGAAGCGGACGCCGCTGAACCTGGGCGGGCGCCTGGCAAACTGAATCACGTAGCTGAGTCGGACAGTCCATGTCAGCCATCATGACGTGTTGGAGAGCACAAGCCACGCGTCCAAACTCTGAGGCAAGGGTGACCAAGGGGAAAATCATGTCGGATGTACCGGCAGGTGGGGCCTCGCGGTGGGGTGGAGCCTGAGGCGCCACGTCGAGGGAGCTCGAGCCCTGTGGCTGTGCTTAGTCCAGAGACATCGAAGCACTTTCCTGGCTCCTGATACCCACCATAAGATTGGCCGGGGAGGGGGGAGGAGGAATATTGTCCCCGCAGTCCGTCGGAACCAACCCGGTGTGGGCGTGTTCGTGCCACAGCTGGGCGTGCAGGGGCAGGGGGCCCGCCGCTGAAGCGCCTAACCTGCCGAAATGGGACGGTGGACGGCGGTCGTGACGACGGCTTTGTGCACTGGATATGTGACCCAGGGAACAAGAAAACTGCTCTTTTGTTGAACTTTTGGGTACCGCAGCCTCTTGGGCATGCGGCGAAATAAAATGAAACAAAGGATTCTCCTCCCGGCCCTCCACCGGGGGATGGAGTTGTCTGTCCACCAGCTCCAGAGTAGTAGGTCTCCTCGTCCCTGGGCCGTGCTTCGAAGCCTTCCTCGGGTTTCCACCGCGAGCAGCTTATCCACCTGGGGGATCACCGAATACCCCCTGGCCAACCCACCATCGAGGGTAGTGAGAGCGTGGGAGCTGAAAGACCGGAATCGGGTAGTAAAAGGTGCCCCCCACAATCTCGTTAGCTCCTCATGCACCTCCGGGAAGAAAGTGACCGGGGCGTGGCATGGCTGTGAGTGGCCGTGAGAGGTGCTCTGGGCCCAGGAACCAATCATCGAGCTGTGAGGGTTCAGGGGAGAGTGGCTGCCCGGGAAAGCATGTCCGTCAGCTCCACATTGGCCTGAGACTGGGCCATACCCGAAGGAGGAAGCCCAGCCGAAGTCAGACTGGACGAACCCGCTCTCCGATGCTGTGATCGAAAGCTCATCGTCTTCCCGGGCTCCCAATAAGAGGTCAAACTCGCCCAAATGGTGTTTCACCCACATGTCTAAAATCATGTGCTGACCAGCTGGCCCCCATCTTCACACAGATCTTCAACAGATCACTGGAGCAGTGTGAAGTTCCCTGCTGCTTCAAACGCTCCACCATCATCCCCTTCCCAAAGAAACCCAAGATCAAAGGACTTAATGACTACAGACCCGTCGCTCTGATGTCTGTGGTCATGAATTAATTTGAGAGGCTGGTGTTGGCCCATCTGAAGGACACCACTGAACTCTTTCTGGATCCCCTGCAGTTTGCCTGTCGCAGCCCATCAACTTTGGAAGCAATTGTTTGTATATGCTTAAATATGTGGGCCCCACAGCTTATACAAGGCCCCCTCAACAGGAGTCTGTAACTATGAGGGCCCTCAGTCCTCTTATAGAACCCTTTTGCCTTCCTGCTTCTAATTACATTTTTTTAGCAACTCTTTAATTTTATAGCTCTGCCTGGTGAAAGTTTCCATGCTCTTCTGGAAGTAGAAGACCTTGTAAAAAAAAATTCCAAAATAGCTACCTTCATATTCTGATGCACTCATCTTTTTTATGTGAAATATTTGCTGATTTTGATACAGTAAAATTAACAATAATGTTTATACTGTTACTGATATTTCAAAATTAATATTTATTAAATTCAAGCAACATGTACTTTAAATTACTATAGAAAAATAGGTTTAAAAAATTATTTCATTAGGCTTCATATGGTTAAGCTTTATCCTTTGTATAAAAGGGCTGTCGAACAACAATGTTTATTATACTACTCATTGTTATAACTGCATGTTTGCCCTACATTACAAAAAACAACTTGGCTTAGGTGGTTGGGAAAAATAAAATATTTATATTTTACTTTGTGTGGTTCAAAAGCACTGATTAAACTAGTTACGTAAAGTTTGTTGAGACAAACTAATATTGGTCTGACAAAACCTTGTCTGAAAGTTGAAAATGCTTGAAGTTAGACATTTTTACAGGTTTAACAGTAAGTAAGAAAGAAAGAAAGAAAGAAAGAAGAGAGCAGCTTAAAGCAGATCCTTTAAAGATATTAATGAAATAAGTGTCCTGAGATATTTCACCGGTCTCAGTGACAGCTGTAGACTTTGTAAACAGCAAACAAAAATTGGTTCGCGGACCACTGACATTAATGCTTTTCTCCTATCAATAATTTTGCTCTTTCTCATAGTGTTGTATTTGAAGTGGATCGAGGCTATACTGTAATTCATAATGTTTTTCAGTTGAGGGTGCTTTTGTGCCACTGTTGAATTTGAAAGCCACAGGAACAAACAATGCTGCTCTTTTGCTCGCTTTGTTCTCAAAATGATCTTTGGAGGGCGGGGTTTTGGAATGAAGGGGCATGGCTAATTCAACGGCTAAAATTGCTTACAGCACCTTTAAAGTGTTTGTGTGAAAGTTTTGACAGCTGAAGTTTGAAGTTATGAATATTCCAAAACAGACTCGTAGCTCATTTAAATATTCTGTCAATGTAATGTAGTCTAGGGGATTTTTGGACACTTTGAAAAGGCTTAAATGATGCCTTAGCAAGGCTTTTTAATGGAAGAATAATAATGGTAGCCAAGCTGTAGGGACAATCCAAACAGAATTCCCCCAAAAAATGACCAAATGATCACTATTTTTGAGCCCCACACCTTTCAGCACTTCAAAGCTCTCACAATGGAGGGTAAAGTCTTTGAAGGAAATAGGAATGCACCCCATCATTCAGACAAGTTAAAAAAGATATAGCAGAACTGCCTGAACTCTTTGCCGAATTTCACCAGACCCTTGCATAGATACTGTAGGAGCCTACTGTATTTGTTAAATTCATCAATATTTAAAGTGTTTGATGAAGTTAAAATATTTCATTATTTATATGGCCCCTTTAAATATATGCATTTTGTATGCATAATTTGTAGTATGTACATTGAGTTTACATTATGTATAACAAACTTTAAAATGGTACAGTCTCTTTAAGAACTGTTCAGCAAACGTGTTTCGGTTTAGTGGTTTCCTTACCACATCCATGCTGTGTGTTTGAATTAATCTGACTGTAAATAACAGACAAGGTATTAAAAGACACTTAAATCAATAAAAATTGATTGTGTAGATCTCAACTTTAAAAGATAATTGGACTGGGAGGGGGGCCTAAAAGAAAATTGGCCCCAGGGCCCTTGCTTGTCATAATCTGCTCCTGATTGGCGCTCCACTACCCAACCTACTATTACTGTACACAACCAGAGTGACGAAAAGGGCTGGTAAAATCACTCTTGACCCCATTCACCTAGCACACTTCCTCTTTGAACTGTTGCCCTCTGGCCGGCACTGCAGAGCACTGAGCACCAGAACAGCCAGGCACAGGAACAGTTTTACCCCTTAGGCCATCCACCTCATGAACAGTTAAAACTTCCCCCAAATACTTTCCTTTTGTCAATACAGCCATGTGAAATATTCAATCTGTTCCTACTTATATATCCATATTTAATTTATATTCTTTAACATATCCTACCTCTTCTTCAGTACATCACCTGCACATAACTGTTTATCTGTGTATAAAATATTCGAATATATAAAATATTCGAACAACAAAATAAAAAAATATTGCTCTATTGTATATTTCTCTCTTTTTTTTTTTTACCTGTTATATCTTATTTATTTATTTATTTTTATCACAATATGTATATATGTTTAAATATATATGTTTGTATGTATGTGCTGTATATACAGTTGCATTTGCACTGGAAGCTTCTGTCACCATGACAAATTTCTTGTGTGTGTAAGCATACTTGGCAATAAAGCTCATTCTGATTCTGATTCTAAATGACCATTTTGTATGTAATCATTGCATACAAAATGGCAAATGCATGAGCCTGTCACATAAGTTTTCTTACCGGTCACTGAAGTTAATGTTATTTTAAACAAGTCAAAAAGATGGGGGGCCGCCAATTTCGCTTAGGGCCCCCATATGCTCAGAAACAGCCCTGTGTAGATGCCAAAGTAAGAAGCAATCCTTGGTTTATGTAATAATCACATGCATGATAAGCACAGTTCTCACTCCTGTTTACCTTATTATGCTTATAATATATACTGTATAAACATATGTGTGTGTAAATGAGAAGTGTGCTCTTTATATTTAAGTTTGCACATTTATATGATTGTTTTTTGCACTAACAAATTGTTGGGATCAGGGCCGTAGCACGGTAATCTGGGCCCGCTGACTGTATATTGCTCTGAGCCCCTTTCCTATAAAAAAATACAGTTTAGAATTTGTTGTTTTCTTTTAATAAAAGAAAATTATGCTAGTAACCTACTTCATGCTGGCAACCCAAACAAAATTTTTAAATTGAAAAAACTGTTTCTTTAAACCTTATTTTCAATGACTTGAAAATACACGTATTTTGTAAAAAAAAAAAAAAAAAATGTGTTTCATCACAAATAATTCTGTGCTGTGTCGTCTTGTTTTGCCTTATTGAAACTGGGGTTTCTAAACCACAAGTTTCCACTGACTTTATATGGCAATAATCAAGTGTTTCCGTGGTTGTTTTTTGAGGGGGTTTTAATGAGCACTTTGATGAAAATTGTTAAAGATCAGTGTAAGAAGAAATTTGAAAATCCTAAATCATTATGTGGATTATACACCCTGTCTTCATTATTACATCCTGTTTGTTTCTCAGTTCGCTGGAAGGTAGGACACATGGCATATTTTTCTGTAAAATATTTTCAGATGCGATTATGAAACAAGATATATATATATATATATGTATATATATATATATATATATATATATATATATATATATATATATATATATATATATATATATATATATATACACACTTTGGAGTGTAATGTTATAGAGCAAGTAAATGCCATTATTGGAAGGTCTATTAATATTATAACAGCACGTGCTTTCATGGCAACAGCCATAAAACAACATGGAGTTTTTGTTTTGTTTTGTTTTTTTGTTTTTTTGGAAGATTGCCAGAATCCACAATTATAGGGGTTATCAGGCAAGATATTAATAGTAATGATGCTTTAAATAAGAATTAAGTTTAGTTATGACCTTAAAGCAATGTGTTTTCTATTACATATACTGTACCGATGTAAATTCAAAACTCATTAAAAAAAGGGACCTTACTGTATATGAATTAAGAATCATGCAAAACCCCACATTTCCTAGATACCCTGTGTGTCAAATGACAGTGTATTTTAATTGCAAATTAAATGTGTTTACTTCTGCAGGGACTGAAGAAGCTTTAACAAAGATGAAACAGGCTTCAAGCAAAGGAAATACAGTTTGGTAATTCTAATTGTCAATGTTAAATCTAAACTCATGCACAAAATTACTGTACAAAGATATATGAACACTACTGTTACTGTTAATTAATTAGCCTTTCCTTAAATTCCTCAGCAGTAGCATTTATCTTACATTTAATTTTATATGTCCATATTCAGTAATCTGTATTCTCAGGTAAAAATGGCAGCTGGATATGGTTAAGGTGCTGGATTCTGACCCATTGCTGTCACTGTTTGAGTGTTAATTAATCTTTAGAACAACTATTATATGTATCAAATCTGTTCATCAAGCTGTCAGATCAGTAAGAAAAGCCTAGAACTATAATATATGAGGTGAAGACTCTTAAATCTATATTAAATGTTCAAGGAAGTGATGTTAATCTGTGAAGCATTAAGATGTGAATTATTAATTAGAAAATGCCCTCAAAGAAATAATGTTTAAATTAATTGTTATGCACTTACCCCTTAAGGCACTTTATATTCTGCTATACTGTGATAGTCACAACTGAAGTTCCAATAAAATGAAATGTCTTTCAAAAAAATATTTTAATGTCTTGATGATTTTACATTTGTTCTGCATTGTTTTTAGTGCTGTTCTTAATCCTTTGGTGTATGGCATCATCTGTTTCCTTGCTACCATGGTTCTCATTCTCCTGATACTTTTGTGTAAATTAATCAGTGCAAGGCATGGTGGTGAGTGTGTAATGTTTAACTGATTATTTCTAAGTATCAAAGTAAATTACAAAGCTGTGTACACATTTAAAGACTAGAATATAAGTTGTGCAATGCTTGACATGAAAGGGTCAAGATATTTTACTAACCCTCACTTCATTCCAAAGCTGACTTTTTTCCTTCTGTGGAACACAAAAGAAGAAATTTTGAAAAATGTTCCCATTCTTCAAAAGAGCGACTATCAAAATGTCTCCATTTGTATTCCACGGAAGAGAGAAAGTCGTACAGGCCTGGAACGAAATGAGCGTGAGTAAATAATGACAAAAATGTCTTTGTTCCTTAGAGGACGCACCTATCTTTATTTTATTATTTTGCATGTGTTTTTTATGTTTTGAAGGCATTAGAGGAGACAATATCAACATGAATACCGACAGAGGGGAATCATCCCCTTTGAGCCAGAATAATGCACTAAATGTTTGTCCTCTTTCAGTCAACGGTAAAACACATATTTTACATTTGTCGTACTATTCATCAATTGAGGCGCTCACACTAAACTTTGCCCTTGACTTGTCAACTATTAGGTGCAGATGATTCATCCTCTACTAGTTCTGAGAGCTCTGTAGGCACGGTAAGTAATTTGAAATCTTCTCTCCCATGCCTCGGACAGCAATCCATTATGTATTCTTGGTTTGGTATGCATCATTTCAAGCGTTTTATGCTCATTTATTCACATATTTGCTTTGCATCCTTTTTGGATGTCAGGCCACAGATCTTTCCTCTAATTCCCAGCAATGTGTGAGTCTCCAAGGCCGTCGTAAGACTTCTGACTACATAAATGTTTCAGAGGGTGCTTCATCTGGAAGAGTGGACTTTAAGAATAAAAAAACAGGCAAGGACTATGTAAATGTTAAAAAACCCCACAAAGAGGTCATAAAAGGAGACGAGGAGAACCGTGATGATGGCAGCAATGCAAGCAATGCAAGCACTGAGTCTGTAGTGAATTACTCAGAGATTGTCTTTACTAAAGTAGGCAAGTAAAAATAGCTTCAAATAAGATTTCTTTAATATTTCAGTTGTTTCTCCTAGATAAAATTGAGATATAATTGAGAGCAAATGGAGACTTTTCTTTAGAGGTACACTCAGTATTGTTATCTGTATTTAAAAAGATTTGTACATGCAAAAATGTTTAAAGTCATGTTTAAAATTATGTATACTCACATGAAATGAAGACTCCAGTCATGTCAGTAGCCTAAAATGGATCACATGACCAGCCCAGTGCAGCCATATTGGCCAGCACAACATAAACAAAAATTAGTGGGTGCACCTTTAATTCTCCTGCTTCTCTGTATTTTTATTTTTTTTTAAAGATCCAAGTCACATGTGTTTTCTTCTAAAGTTTCAGAAGAGAGATTGTCTCAAACTATTTCTTAGATGTGCCAAGATACCAAAATCAAGAGATCTCAATATAAAACAAAGTTTCCTCATCAAAGTCTTAGAAGGCAAAATTGTTTGAGCAATGCTATCCACTTTAATTGTATAGATCAATACTCTCACAATTGTCAGCAATTTTCTCATTGTTTTTCTATTTTCATTTCTCCTAAAAATGAACTTTACGAGAAACATCTGAGACAAAGTAACTTAAGTTAGTATAATTTAATGAAAAAAATAAAAAATAATATATATATATATATATATATATATATATATATATTCCATTAAATTATACTAACTTAAATTACTTTGTCTCAGATGTTTCTCGTAAGGATAATATATATATATATATACACACACACACTGGCGGCCAAAGTTTGGAATTATGTATAGATTTTGCTCTTATGGAAAGAAATTAGTACTTTTATTCATCAAAGTGTCATTTAGTTGATCACAATGTATAGTCAGGACATTAGTAACATGAAAAATTATTATTACAATTTTAAACAAAAATTTCAGAACTTCTTAAACTACTTCAAAGATTTCTCATCAAAAAATCCTCCATGTGCAGCAATGACAGTTTTGCAGATCCTTGGCATTCTAGCTGTCAGTTTGTCCAGATACTCAGGTGACATTTCACCCCACACTTCCTGTAGCACTTGATAGATGTGGCTGTCTTGTCGGGCACTTCTCACGCACCTTACAGTCTAGCTGATCCCACAAAAGCTCAATGGGGTTAAGATCCATAACACTCTTTTCCAATTATCTGTTGTCCAATGTCTGTGTTTCTTTGCCCACTCTAACCTTTTCTTTTTGTTTTTCTGTTTCAAAAGTGGCTTTTTCTTTGCAATTCTTCCCATAAAGCCTGCACCCCTGAGTCTTCTCTTTACTGTTGTACATGAAACTGGTGTTGAGTGGGTAGAATTCAATGAAGCTGTCAGCTAAGGACATGTGAGGCATCTGTTTCTCAAACTAGAGACTCTGATGCACTTATCCTCTTGTTTAGTTGTACAGCTGGCCTTCCACATCTCTTTCTGTCCTTGTTAGAGCCAGTTGTTTTTGTCCTTGAAAACTGTAGTGTACATCTATGAAATCTTGGCAATTTCAAGCATTGTATAGCCTTCATTCCTCAAAACAATGATTGACTGACAAGTTTCTAGAGAAAGCTGTTTCTTTTTGCCATTTTTGACCTAATATTGACCTTAAGACATGCCAGTCTATTTCATACTGTGGCAACTCAAAAACAAACACAAAGACAATGTTAAACTTCATTTAACGAACCAAATAGCTTTCAGCAGTGTTTGATATGATGGCAAGTGATTTTCAAGTACCAAATTAGCAATTTAGCATGATTACTCAAGGATAAGGTGTTAGAGTGATGGATGCTGGAAATGGGGCCTGTCTAGATTTGATCAAAATGACTTTTTTCAAATAGTGATGGTGCTGTTTTTTACATCAGTAATGTCCTGACTATACTTTGTGATCAGTTGAATGCCACTTTAGTGAATTAAAGTACCAATTTCCTTCCGAAACAGCAAAATCTGTACATTATTAAAAACTTTTGGCCACCAGGGTAACACTTTATTTTGATGGTCCCACTACAGATATTCAACTGACTATAAGTGACCTATCAACTGACTTGCTAGAGCTAGCAAACAGTGTTTCAAACATATATATACATATATGGGTTAGAGGTAGAATCCAGTGCATTTTTGAGATGCACTTCTCAGTACATTTTTCAGTTCATATAACACCACATCCTGTCAGGAAGGAACCAGACATGCATCTGTGAAAGACTAACAGAAATAAATAACTACTTTAAATGTGCAGTCATCAATTGCTGGTGAATGATAAAAACATCCCCCCTTCTTCTTTATTGACTCTTGCATTTCCCCTACCAAGCAGCATTTATCATTTAGGGCCTGGGGGAAAGGTACAAATCTCATGAATAATGATGAACCTCCCAGGAACATTGTTTTACTAAAACCATGAGCACATTTTGGTGCAACATTGACATTTTCAGTGCCATTCCATATTTACCTCTGCAATAAATCAGCTTTAAGATTTGATGTTCATGTTGCACAACAAAAATCTAGACATTTTGGTGGTTCAGTAGTTTGCACTGGCAAAGTCCTGACAATAGGTGGTATAAGTAGCTCTGCATGTGTTGTTAAAAGGATAGTTCATCCAAAAATGAAAATTCTCTCATCATTTACTCACTCTCATGCATCCCAGATGTTTGACTTTCTTTCTTCTGCTGAACACAAATGAAAATTTGTAATAGAATATTTCAGCTATGTCAGTCCTTTCAATGCAAGTGAATGGTGACCAGAACTTTGAAGGTGCAAAAAGCATATAAAGGCTGCATAAAAGTAATCCATATGACTCCAGTGGTTAAATCCATCTCTTCAGAGGCAATAGTGTGGGAGAGAAACAGACTAATATTTAAGTCCTTTTTTACTAAAAATCTGCACTTTCACTGGCCTTCCTATGTGCATTCATGAGAGGACTGAGTTCTTCTTCTTCTGGTTTTGAAGAAGGTGAAGGTGAGTAAATGATGAGAGAATTTTCATTTTTGGGTGAACTATTCCTTTAACAAGAGAGTAGCAGACTCATAGGCAAAGGCCGTATCATGCAAATACATTTGATGCGGTGGTGTAGTAAACACTGATACTATAAAAGCCTAGCAATCTAATGTCAAGCTGTGTTCTTCTAAAGTGCACTGTTGCTCTCATTTGAATGCAGTGTCTATTTATAGTCAGTTTGTACCTTGTGTGCTTTGGGTAACTTTATTTAGTGTACTTTTCATCATGCACCAACAACACATTCAACATTATAGCATCCTCCTAATTTACTAAGGCAAAAAAACATTTTCTGTGACATAAACAACCCTAATATGCACAGACTCTCAAAATATCAGAAAAGACTATAAACATTAGCCTCTCCATTCTCATAAAACCCAGATGTTAAAATAATTGGTGGAGACTGCCAGGTTCTTATGAATTGAATGAGTTACAAAGTTAGGGAATTGTGGTGCTCCTTTCTGTTACTTTAGTTTAATAAACATAATTGCAGCACTGCACAAAGACATTGAATCCTATGTGTGACTGTTAAAATTTAACTTCCTAAATTAAACATTTTAGTGGAATGGGTAAAAATATATTTGTGTGGGTAAACATGATTCATTGATGAATTTAAATCTTTTACTGACCTGTCTTTACGTGTTTCATTGAGAAAAAAAAAAAAAAAAAAAAAAGGAAAGCAAATAGTCCAGTGAACCATGATTTGCTACTTGCTGAAGAGGAGGGACATTCTCATTCTAGATCATTTGATTGGACAAAAATCTTTGTAGTGCAACATGAGCCATCAATATTTTCAATCAGTTTTCCCGGAAAAGAAAGACTGTAAATTGTAAGTGCGTATTACAGCTAAAAGTAAATTTGATCAAGGTTTAGAAGTAAAGAAGCATATAGATGGCCTCAAAGCAAACACACATGGACTAAAAGCCATAAAGCGCTAATTTTGATTTCATGGGGTCTTTTAAAATACCAGTCTTTGTGTACTTTATATTTAACATACTTTGTGTCATACAAGATTTGTTAGGCCTACTCTTGCTTTATACACACAAGCAGCATGTTGTTCTCTTTAGAATCTGAAAAACAGTTCATTTCATAAAAGATGCTGAAGTGACTTTTCATAAGCGTGAGCTATCTTTAGTGGCAGTGCAAGAAAAGAAATCCTTTGTATTGCTCATATCCGTCTAATAATGGACACTCTCTCTGTTGCTCTCTTTCATTCAGTACTCAACTTAATTCTGTTTGCTTTATTGAGCTCATCAGGTGCACAGGCACATGACATTTGGTCCATTTTTGTTTTATTATGAAAACTTATAAAATCATTAAAAAAAAAAAAAATGTAAAAAAAAAATTACATACAAACTTTTTAACAGGCTGAAAAACAAGGGACAGATTGTTGCACAGTGCAAGCTGATGAGGAGGTTTTTCTGAACACTTTTTTGGCACAGAGGTTTGGAGTGTGAAATTTGGCAGTTTGGTTAAACAGCTTGTGTTTTCAAAAATCTCCTTCAATACATGCAAGATCACATTCTCTGTGTTGCAGTCAGAAACAAACACCCCTATTGAATACCTTGTTAAGTTGGTGTGATTAGTCTTTTTTTATTCTCTTAATGTAAACCATGCTAATGGCTAATTCCAGTTCTGCCAGTTGCACTAAATGCAGGCAGTTAACTCTGTGGTTTTCCATCTGTTGCTTATAAACCAATGTCATACAATTAAGTTACAATGCAAACAGCGGCGAAAGAGAAGTAAAAAGAACAGTGTGATACAGAACATTTTATAAGCTTCTGTCATTAATAAAATGTCTTATTAGTTTTAATGTTTATTGACTTTAGAATTAATTGGACTCAGTCCATCAGCAGTATTGCATGGCTTTAAGACTAAAATAAATCAAACTCACTGGAACGTTTTTATATTACATGCGTGCAATTAAAGTTTCACTAACGCCTCTCATCATTAAACCACTCATTGGCTTTCAGTCGATTCTTTGTTGAGTTCTTCTATTCTCCTATACTAGTAGGGAGACCGGGGCAAATTATCACATGGAGATGTTGTCACAAGGGCTGTCTCAGTAACTGTAAGGTTTCCAGCAGTGGTTTTGTATGCTGGTTTCAAACACCTAGTTTAAAACTCATTCACCAAATTAATTAATAAACAATTATTTAATATTTTTTTGTATATTACTTCTTCCATTTGCGCTGTTACCTTAGTCTCATCTATATGATATTTTTCTGGTCCTTGTTTAGATATACAGTAGTTTTCTAATTAGCAAATTCTAATTTGGGGAGGATCTAACTCATTTGCTCATTAATAATGTAAAATAACATGAATAAAAACAGATGTAAAATGTATTAATGTTTCATTGAAACATTTACAATTCACACATAAAAAGCTCCAAAACTTGAAAACCTGTGTGAGTGTGCCGTGCTTTTTCCATTTCCCAGTATCTTATACAAACAGCATGACACATCTCTGAAACATCAGTCTACGGCAAAAAGTTTTGTAAGGTACGACCACTGCTCATTCTTCTGCCCTGACATTATTATTATTATTTTATTATTGTCATGTGTTAATGGAGAGAGGCAGCATGTGACTCTTAAAGTAATTGTTTTAACACAAATCTGAGAAAAGAACAAATACATACAATAAAACAAACTAAATAACATGAGATCTTTTTAGTGTAAATGGGTAGTTTTAATGACAAAAATGTTGTTAATGTTGACTGTCGCTAAGCATTTTAAACATATACTTTGAGACTGCACAAAATATATTGCTGTTTCACTAAAAACAAATATTTTAGCCTATTTTTAAGATTTACACATTTTAATTTCATAACAAAATTCCATCAAATTGAATTGTACAATGTTTAACCAATTAAATTAATAAAACATTTTTTTATTTTATTTTTTATTTTATTGTATTAAAGATTTATCTATTTAACTTTGAAATTGAAATGCATAAATCTTAATTAAAAAACAAACAAAAAAACAAAACACTTTTTTAATGTAGATTCCTTTCATCAATATGTGCCAAATCATTGCATGTATTATTTGCTTATAAAGTTAAGGCAGTGTTTAGTATTTCTTTTCTTTTTCTGAAGGTTGTTGATTATTTTCCATCCAAGATTTCACTGGAATGAGTCAATATATCAATTAACATATCAAATCAGGTCATGGGCCACCTACGATATCAATAATTTCCTATTTTCTAGTACTATATCCTGGTTGTAGACACCTTTGAGCAGGAGAAGGTACAACCTTAAAATGCTGTACAATTCCATACAGAATGAGAAATTGCTACCTGCTGAAGGGCCTCTCAATTTATAGATAGTTATAAATGAATAAATAATTAAATCAATTACTTCTAGGTTTCTATTCCTCTTGATGTGTCTTTTTCATGTTGGAAATGAAAGAAAAAGTTGTTCTCTTCTTTTTCTTTACAAGCTGTTTGACTGACATTACTTTGGGCATTGTTTTGATATTTTTCATGAAAGCAACTTTGGTCACGTACTTTTTGTTGTCTGTAAAATAAGACCGTTATAAGCAGAAGTCCACCACATACTAGTGTAATTGTAAGTGCAGTACCAAAATAAATGATTAGACTGTTGGTTTCTGACATAGTAGATTTCTCTGGATGATCTTTAGCAGTCTGGTCCTTCATCCTCTGCCTGTCCTCCTGGGATATGCTGCCTGTGAAGTGCAAAAATCTGTTTTAGATTATGTAGAGTAAATAGGCTCTAGCAATGGATCATGTTTAGAAACATATGAATCAAGTGACCTTGAATACATTCTTCTGCTAGAGATAAAGGCGAGACACTTGTTTGACATCTGATATCTGACTTTCTCACCTTTGCTGTGTTTTGCCTCATGAATGGTTTTCATAAAATTCCTTGGCACCATCAGTGATGCTTTGGTTTGTGGTTGAAAATTTTCAGGAGGACTGTTTAGATGACCTGGTTGCTCAACAAGGGTGGTCAGGTCTTCTGTTGAATGCACAGCTGTTTTCAAAGAAGACAGAACAGTGGTTGTGACTGGTACAATGTATTTGCTCATTTCAAGCATTTGGAAAGCTTTGCCTTTTGCAGTAGGAGTGCTCTTTATATCAACGGTTGGGTGAGAGGAAGCAACCCAGTTCTGAGTCGATTTGATATAGGAACTGGATGGTCCTTCTTGGCTTTTGGCATCTAAAGACCTCTTGGCAAGTAAAAGGGCAGTGCTTCTCTCTACACTGTCCAGTGCATTATCTCTTATGCCTTTTTGATTGGTTCCAGACACGGATGACTGAGTGGATTCAGTTCTACCAGGAAATAAATCAGTTAATTCCTTGGAAGTTGTAAATGAAGGAAAAAATGATGATGGCATATGCTCCATTTCTGAATTTGAGGTTTCGTCAATTAAAACCGGATTGGTACCAAAGAGGAAGTTTGATACATCTCCTTGTGTTGATCTCCATGCAGTAGATGTCTGTGGAACTAGTGTAGGATCTGGATTTTTAAAAACTGGAAATGGTACAGTACCAGCAATAAATTTTTCTCCATGGTGTTTGACTTCAGATTTGAGATGTTTAGTTCTCCCATTACTGCTCTGCAATGCTGCCACAGGTGAAAAGTATGAGCGTTGTGGAGATGGAGTAGATTCCAGGTAAATATTCCATTGTCTTGTGGATGTAGCTGCCTTTGATGATCCAAGGCTCACTGTTGGGCAAGTACATAGACATTCTGAGGCACCTAGAGGAAATATGACATAAATGCAACAACTGAAGTGAGATAATGTGGGGCTTTGCTAATCTATTCATTCAATTATATTAGCATGTTATATTCTAACTTGAATTCTTTCCCCGAAACGTAACCAAAAGTGTGAGTAATTCAATGCACAGTCAATAGGGTCTTTCCCACAATCTTCACTGTAAAAACATTTTTGTGAGGTAACCTATATATGTGATTCAGGTAGTTACATCGAAATTAACTGGTTTTCTTAAATTCAAAAATGTTAATTAATCTAACTGAATTTACCTTACAAATTAGGTTAAACCATTGAAAGTAATTATTATGCACAGATGAAGTCAAAAGAGATCAGGGCTGGAACAATTATCCCTAGGGTTGTCACGATACCATAATCATATCTTACGATACTATACCAGCTAAAATATTTAATAATATAATATCCATTATTTCTGTGATTATTTTAATGTTGGTAACATAAAAACAAAGATATTGTAATGTTGAAAAGATTGTTTTGAGCAGCTGTTTCTTTACTACAACCGCTTCAGCCCCTCTCTCCTGGTAAACAACAGGGCAAATGCAGATTACACACACACTGGTTTGATCGCATGCCTCAGGGATGTGACCAAACCAATCTTATCATAAGTGTGAAGTTACCGCAACCATGCATTTGTAATTGGAAAAAAATAAACGAGTGCATCGTTAGATTTTTTTTAGAGAAACTGTAAACCTGTAAATGTTAAGATAAAACATTTAGGTTAAATGAAGTGGCACTAGCCCATGTGTATTCTGCAGAAACAGTGGGATGTGTCTGAATGTGTTTAATAAGGTTGCTGGTATGTCCCCCTTTGGCTTGCAAAATCTTTGTAGACGTTAACAGCAGATGGGTTTCCCCAGTCTCATCAGGCAAAATCCAAAATAATTCAAAATCTCGTTACATGGCTTGTGTTTTTTTTCAAAAGCTTCTCACTCTCCAGTGTTTTATTTAAATCCATATTATCCATTAGGAGACACGACCGCCAAATAAAAATGCTGGGATTCAGACGTGTGTTTGAAGCATGGGAAAACAACACATTGAAAAGTAAAAAATACTATATAAGGGGCAAATTCTAAACAGCATTTTGTGCTCTTAAAGGCCACTGCGTGAAGGGGACGCCACTCGAAAAGACTACATTATAGGTCTGATTCAAATTAAGGTTTTAGCAAAAATAATGTTTACTACAGCACATACAACATAACTTACGGTACTACCGTTTAAAAAATACCATGGCACCACCAGTATTTTGAAGCTTTAGTATTGCAATACTACCGTAGCACCGGTATACAGTGCAACCCTAATCCCTATGGCCACCCCAAGTGCAAGTGAAGCAAAGGATCAAATTGCATCATAAAATGGAAGACACACACACACCCCAAAAACAACCCCCACCCCCTGTCAGGAGACACACACGCACACACATGCTGTTTAAATTAACTTATTAGTGGCAATATAGAGCCAGCATCTTATGTGAACTACAACTCCATTTCCAAAAAAACTGGGGCATTATGAAAAATGCTAATAAAAAAAAAAATAATTATGATTTGTAAATTATATTCACCCTTTGCTAAATTGAAAACACTACAACTACACATTATATGATGTTTACCTTGTGAATTTCATTTTTTTTTTGTTTGTTTGTTTTTTTATTTACAGTAATTTAAAATCAGATGATTGCAACATGCTCCAAAAAAGTTGAGACAGGGGTAATTTCAGACTAATAACAATTTGACGAGTTAGAATAACAAGGTGTTGTGAAATCGTGCCATAGTATATAAGGAGCCTCCAAAAACAGCCTAGTCCTTCAAGAGCAAGGATCATTTGAGACTTGTCAATTTGCCAACAGATGCTTCAGCAAATAATCCAGCACTTTGAGAACAATGTTCCCCAAAGACAAATTTGAAGGATTTTGGGCATTTCACCCTCTACAGTGGACAATATAGTTAAAAGAGTCAAGGAATCTGGTCAAATCTCGGTGCATAAAGGGCAAGAAGTGATCCCTCAAACATCACTGTCATAATAAACGTCATTCATCTGTAATAGATATCATGAACATGGGTTTGGGATTAATTTAGCAAAGCTTTGTTAGTCAACACCAAGCGCTGCCGACTTCTCTGGGCTCGGTCTCATCTTAGATGGAAAGTAGAACAATGGAATCATGTTTTTTGGTCCGATGAGTCTACATTTCAAATAGTTTTTGAAAAAACACAGCCGTCGTGTCTGTATGGGCCAGGGGTGTGTCTGTGCCCATAGCATGGGTAATTCGCACATCTGGGAGGGCATTATTAATGAAGACAGATATGTACAAATTTTGGAGCAGCATATACTGCCATCCAGCACGTCTTTTCCAGGGGTGTCTCGGCATTTTCAGCAGGACAACTTCAAACCACATACTGGCCGAATAAGCAGAGAGTGCGGGTGCTAGATTGGCCTGCCTGCAGTCCTGACCTGTCTCCAATTGAGAATGTGTGGTGCATTATGAAGCGCACAAAAAGGCAACAAAGACCCCGTACAGTTGTGCACCTGAAGACCTGCATAATGGATGAATGGGGGAAAATTCCACTTTTTAAACTTAACAAACTTGTGTCTTCAGTGCCTAAATGCTTAATAAGTGTTATTAGAAGAAATGATGTTTCACAGTGGTAAACACTTGACTGTCCCAACTTTTTTGGAGTGTGTTACAATCGTCTGATTTGAAATTACTGTACATAAAAAAACAAAACTAAAAAATAATAATAATAAAAATAAAAAAACCTGTGAAATTCACAAGGTAAAACATCATATAATGTGTAGTTATAGTGCTTTCAATATAGCAAAGGGTGAATATAATTTACAAATCACTCCTTTTTGTTTTTATTTTTCATTTTGCATACTGTCCCAACTTTTTTGGAATTGGGGTTGTAAATAACTTCATAACTTTATATATATATACATATTAAAAAGTGTTTAAAAAATAAGGAGATATAACCTTATTAAGATGTTACCTAATGTTTGGCTGAGAGATTGAGTGGTGAATTCAACGAAATCCTCTGTGTACTCCTCCTCACAGTTCCAGTCCACAGGCTTGTCACTCTTAGTCATCAGACTCATGTACAAGCGAATCACTTCCTCAGCTTTCTCCAAAGCTGCCCTGGGCAAGGTCATGTGGATTCTTGCAAACTTCACTGGGTTATCCTTTAAGGCATAAGAGAATATCATGTTTTTCCAGTAGAATTGGTATTATACACTATAACGTACTGAACCACAATAATTGATAGTAAAAATCAATTATAGTATTAATTGATAGTAAGTGGTACAAGGGTCATTGTAAACACATAGTTATTTACTTTTTAATCCAGACATTTTAAGTTAAGCAAAGGATTCAATAACGGATCTGTCCAGTACTTTAACTTTTGAGGTTAAATACATTTTATGAGTAGGGGAAATGTATATTCCAGGGTATGTAACATTAGCTATATTTAAGGGACTGGTTTTTCCCATGTGCACTCTTCAGTGCATGTTGCAGCCAAAGACAACAAACTGTCTGATCTTGTAAAAAAAAAAAAAAAAAAAAAACAGACAAAAACATTGAGGTACCACTGGCATTTATCTGTGATCTATTTAGGACTCCAAGATTTGTGTTTTTTTTTTTTTTTTTTTTTGAGACGTACTGTTCTTTAGTAGAAATTACTCTCATGGCATTTGGCTGATGCAGATCACATTTTTAGCATGTGGTCGAATTAAATACATGTTGGCAGAGGTCAGCTACATAGACAAAATTCTGAGATCCTTTTTATCAATAAGTAAATAAATAAATAAATAAAAATTCTCACATTTTAAAAAAGTTTAGTAATACAGTCCAACACTATTCAAAAAAAAAAAAAAAAAAACATTTTAATAAAGACCATTTATGGCCAAAACGATCCACTGTGCAGGTCTGTCTCTTGGTTTGTAATTTATATACACTTTATATTTATATAGGTATATACAAAACTTTTTGTCAATTGTTTAAGTAAAGCTGCCAAAATATTTTAAAATCTAATGTTTTGTGAAATTTAAATGGTGTTGTCACTTAATTTGTTTTTGTTGTTTTTTCAATTGGAATTGCTTGGAATATGAATCATTATGTAGCTTGAATAAAGCATATAGGACTCTGTAAGCAATTCTAATAGTTACGAACAAAAGGTAATTCTAAACATCACCACAAAATAATTGATTATTGTTCACTTGTTTATGTTATTTGTATTCATTTGTGTGTAATTACTCTGTTACATGAACACTTTTGAGTGAGAAATATCACACTATAAAGTATAAAAACATTGACAATTCTATTTGTAACAAAATTTGGATCTAAGGCAACAGCTCTGTTAGAAACCAGTTGATGACTTTACCTCAATCTCATCATTGATTGGAGGGATGCATCTTTGGGAGTAAATGGTGTAGATCAAGTTCTTCAGTGAATTAGTGTAACGATAATTGTCAGAGTCCTTATCATATCTAAACTGTGTGTTAAGTAGGTCCAGTATATGAGGGAATGTTGCTTTAACATAACACACAACACTCTGTAAAGACAAAAAATATAACAGTTTTCCTTTAGAACCACGATAAACATTGGATATTTTCACACCAATTTTACACACATTGAAAAACATATTATCCTGGATCACATAATGCGACAAACAAAGCTATTTTTAATGTACTGACATACACCACGTTTTCTAGTACTGCAATTTATGATATTTTTCCTATTTTAATACAGTGAGTGAGCCTTCCAAATGTCAATGCTTGCCAATTTCATGCTTCATACTAAACTTGCTCACCCCTAGAGCTCACAGTAGATTTGAATGCTAATGGGGTATCTCAAATCTGTGCAACAGTGACTTTGGCCACCTGGATTTTCTATGTCTAACAAATGAGAGAAGAACTGTTCACTGCATTCCCAAATGCACTGCCTTGGAATCAGTGACAAAATCAACACTTAGAATTAGTGTCTCAATTTAATATCAAGACACAAGCACATTTCACTTCAGTCACATCTTATATTACAGCAAACTTGCAGCAAACCTTTGGCAACAATGGACATGTTGCCACTACTGGTAAACAGTGATTGCAAACCTATGGCAACAAGGGGAAATCCATGACAGCTGTTCAACTTTTCACTGAAGTGAAATGGATTTTGTTGAAATGGAATATTTGTTTATCTAATGTCAATAGTTTAGAAGCATTGTTTTAGCAGTTAAGTGTTTTGAGCAAGCACACAATTAGAGCAAAAGTTCTTCTAAGTTGCTTTTTTTTTTTTTTTTTTTTGCTACTCCAGCTGTTATCAGTTAGAATACCACCATTCTCACTGTTGGTCATTCAGGAAGCATGAATTTTCAATTTTACAGTTCAATATGCCACCATAGTTAGGTCATAGTCAAATATCAAGGACACCTGGCCACCGATTCTGTCTTTACATTACAGTTGGGTCCACATTGAAAATCTGGGACTTCAAATCTTGTTTAAACCTGGAAATGAATAGGAAGCATTTAAGATTCTGCATTATTTAGTTCACTAATTAAGCAAATTTATGACACTGACCATGTTAATTCCTTTGTACAAAAGGTCAGATTTCTTGTTTTCATTGAATCACACAAGATGGTCTTTAGAACGTTCTCAAATCATGCTGGACAAAATTAATCATCAGCTTCTGCACAAACTTGTAGAGTCCATGCCTGATTGAATGCATACTATTATTAAAGCAAAAGACAGATTACATGTTCATTTTTCAGTTAAACTTTTCACTTTTCACTTCTCACAAATAAAAAATAAATGCATTTTCACATTTTCACTTTTAGTCACAGAATTTTGGACCCCATTATACGGTGTATATAGCACAGATATTACCCAAAAGAATCATCAGTGTTATATGAGATCAGATCCTTTAATATTTTCTGTTAAATTAAAGGGATCACATAACAGATATGTTCTTATACTCTTAACATAATGGATGGCTTTATAAATTGCCAATAGCAAGTTGTTTTATTATGAGGTTTTAACTAGTTTGGTTGTTGCCAGTGGTCTTGCCAGAGTGAAACATTTCCTCTTCACACTTCACACACAAGACTGACATTTTTGAAAGGCTCAGCAAGGGGTTATAATAGCATAATTTGATTAGGTTTAATGGCTTGGTGGAAATGAATGTGATGAACCACTGCATTCATCATGTGAAAGCACTGGCAGACTACATTAAGACATGACAAATTCAAACACGTAAAAATACTATTGTGTTATTTGAAGGTTTTATGTATCATGGGTTTAAGTATAAGGAGAAAGTGATTTGGTATCATGTTTGAAGTCTGCTAGCTCCTTTATAAAAGTGTCGGAACTTCATAACGCTGAATTGCAAAGTCTGAAAAAGGCTCATTTTAATCTATTGATTTTTGCATCACAGTTTCAGTGCCTCTCTGGCTTTAAACATATTCACATGGAACATCTATTTCAGATCAATGTCTCAGATTTTGTGGCATGGAAGAAAGATCTATGATACCAGAATGTCAAAGATCACATTAGGCTCTTCCTGAACTTCATATACTGCCCAAAACTATTTACAAGTTAGTCAGATATCCATAGAAATGCTGAGTAATCCATATCTGCCATTTACATGAAAGAACAGGAAACATGCATACCAGGTTCTTGCGCTCAGTGAAGTTGTAGGCTATTGAACAACCATTTTGCAGCTGGTTTTTAATCTGTAAAGAAAACATCTGGGGAAAATCAATCTGTACTTTGCCAGCACAAGTTTACCACATTTTATCATTTTATCATACATTTACTTAATACTGTAAGTGTTTCAAAAGAGGTCACACAGTTTGACTACATAACATGCTTACCGCTTTCATGAAATATAGATCCAAAAAGGTGCATACCTAGATGTCATTCTTTTAATTTTAGGCTAGTGTACCGACATTCAATCAAAAAGATGTGTTTGAATCCCATATAAACTCTAAATTGAATATCTGCCTTTGGGTCTGCCAACAGGTTGATTTACTGCCACTAATGTAGAATAAGATAAAGTGTTTCCCTATACTGTAGATTAAATGGAATTGTTTGTAACCAGTGGGCAGCTGAGCAGGGATATACTGCTTTGGGTGAAGTTAAATAAAGCAAAATAGTTAATCTTACCAGACGCCTTAAACTCCGGAGATGGTCCTGCGTGACAGAGTGCTTACATGGACCTGGCACACCAGCATAGACCAAATGAAAGCACAGGATAAGGAAGAAGCACTGATGCCTTACCTGCAACCAGACAACGTATACAATCTAAAATTGGTTTATATTTATAGAAAAACTGAAGAGATGCAGTAGAACTTACTTAATAATATAGTATAGTATACTGTAAAAAAAAAAAAAAAAGATTTGTCAGGTTAGTTAAAAATGTGCTTATGTTAAAACGTGTGCCACTGTGAATGAGCTTCTCTTATTTACTCATGAACGCTGAGAATGAATGATTTGAATTTCGGGTTGGATAGCATATTGGAACAACATATTAGCTAAACAACATTTTAGCATATCAGTTGTAAGTAGAACACATTTCCCACTTGGCAATGTGTACAGTGCACGAAAATGAACAAATCACATTACACGGGCTGGAAGTAGCAAGGTAGAAACAGTACAAATAAAACAGTTGAGACTTGTCGTAAGTAATGATGTTGTAAGTGGTGTGCTGTTCATCTCATTTAGAATAGTTTACACAAACAGCAAGCTCCCATTCGGAGCATTTTTGCAACTTACATGCAACTTAGAACCACTGGCATTCAGGCCCACCCAGTCATTGTCTTGTGCCCCTTTTCCACCAATAGGCAAAAGCTTGCTGGCCTCGAACCATGAACTGTAAATGTCAGAGGCTGCTGGGATGGATCATGTCAGCATCAAAGCTTTCAAAACAACAGCAGCTCAAAAAACAATTCTAGATCACTCTCATTATTACGTTCAATTGACGGGCATCCCGTATTATGCAGCAGCTCCAACCCCTTTATTTTCCCCATCTAATAAAATATTTGTAACAACTGTCATATATGTGAACTGATTGCTAGGAATTGTATTAATTAGGCTACAGGTATTAAATACTGTAACTTCTAACCAATTCATTAAAACCAGATCGAGTTGACATAAGATTAAATAACTTTGGATGTTTAAATGCCATTAAAACTCTTAAAACTCTAAACTCTATCCACTTTATGTTTTTAAATAAAATAATGTTAATTACAAATATCATATGTATGAATTGATTATGAATTTTATACGTTATAACTTCTATTTGTTGCAGCTTGTGATGGCATAAATAAGGTCTTCTGAAATAAATTAAATAAGTTTTCAAAACTCCTGAAATTAACCCATACCCCTAAACCTAACCCTTACCTTAGCTTAGAAAAAATAACCTAGGTTTTACTACAGTAACCATAGTTTCACCATGATATTTTGTTGTTAATTTACAGTAACCTCAAAATTAACAATGGTTACTATATTACCACCATTTTACTATAGTAACACCATGGTTAATTGCATTAAAACTATGGTTTCTGCCAAAAGAAAAAATTGGTTACTACAATATTACTATAGTAATAGAGTGATGCAATCTACACACAAGCGACACGAGCCTCGGGAGGGAACAAGTGCGACCGAAAGGCCCCGCGTCTGGATCGAACCTTTCTCTGCACTCCTTGACATTCACCGTGACCAAAACACTGTGATAAAATTAACATTTATATAAATTTTATCTATTATTTTAAGTAATATTGAAGGAAATATTAAGAGTGGAAACAGGAAATCAGATGGGAAAAAGAGTGTGACAAAATGCGGATTCGAACTGAAATTGCTAGGAAAACAGCACACATTTACACCATCTTTACACCCCATGCCACTGCAGTGACACCTATTGTCTAGTTTGTCATTTATTCTTGTAGTTTCACCAAACCATTGGGGTGCAAATAGCTGTACTGTGTGGCAGATGCTATTTACACCAGGGTGCAAATAGTCACTTTTTGGTCAACAACTGATATGCAACACAGCAGTATTCAAAAATTCTGAAGTATTCAGTATTCAGAAATTAAATGCAATAACTAAAGTTATAAAGTACTCATAAAAGAGATATAATGCAATTTGTGATGTGGGGAGAAATGTTCAACCTCTCAAATCACAATATAAAATTACACAAATTTAAAAGTATCCTGCAACAGGGCCGTTTCGGGCACCACCTGCTGGGAGGGCGCCAAAGAGGAGGCTCTTATTTATTTTGGACCTGTCCCTTTTCTTTTAAAAACCAAAAAGTATAAATATGGGCTACAGTAAGGCACTTAAAATGGAAGTGAATGGGGCAGAAAGTTAAAATACTCACTTTTTCAAAAATACAGCCACAAGAAGTAAACAATATACTTGATAACATGATTTTAGTATGATGAAATCACTTACTAACCCTTTTTGTGTAAAGTTATTACACTTCTTTTGTAGGGTTTGTTAAACTTCTTTCTCATGACAACATAAAACATGAAACAATCGTACTGTAAAATCAACGATTTAAACAACTTTACAGCTAAAATAACACAAGTTTTAACAGAAAATTTATGTAAGTGCTTTTATAAAATTATAAGCTTCACATTTCTGCCTTTAAACCCTTCGAAAAAGTGGTCCTATTCACTTCCACTGTACGTGCCTCACTGTAATCAAAGAAATGGAATCACTGCGCTCTACCAGTTCAGGGTGCATAGAACAGATCCTCAAACCTATTAATAATACACACTGAGGAAGACCGTGAGGCAGAAATGTCTGTGTTTTCCTGTTCTGTGAGACATACAATATAATGTAAAGAAATTGAGAAAACGGAGTGCGGATCATTTAGCTTTTGAGAAGTGCCTCACTGCTGTAACCTCATCAGTTCAACCTAATCAATTTTTATTTGTTATTTTTTTCTCCCCTTTTTCCCCAATTTGGAATGTCCAATTCCCAAGGCACTCTAAGTCCTCGTGGTGGCATAATGCCTCAGTCTGGATGGTGGAGGATGAATCTCAGTTGCCTCCGCGTCTGACACAGTCAATCCGCACATCTTATTACGTGGCTTGTTGAGCGCGTTACCACGGAGACGTAACGCATAGAGGCCCACGCTATTCTCCACGGCATCCACGCACAATTCACCACGAGAACCACATTATAGCGACCACAGGAGGTTACCCCATGTGACTGTACCCTCCCTAGCAACCGGGCCAATTTGGTTGCTTAGGAATCCTGGCTGGAGTCACTCAGCACGCCCTGGTTTCGTACTCGCGACTCCAGGGGTGGTAGCAACCTAATACATTTTTTATTTATAAAAAAAAAGGAGGAACAAGTCAAAATAATTTTTGTTAATGATTATGCCACAAATGCTGTCAATTCATCTTAACTTGTATTAATCCCAAAATATTTATTTCATTCTAACCATGCTATGGCTCTGGGAAGTCCTGGGGTATTTTAAGGATGCAGCTGATAACAGTTCTAAGAAGCTCTGCGATCATTTAAAAGTGCAGGTTTATTTGTGACCAAATAAAAACTTCACAAAGTAGAGATTGCAATCTAGCAATCAACATTGTGTTTGAGAAAACTGGCAAAACTTGGATTTTTATTATTCTGCAGACTGTTGCCTAAAAGGGCAGCCAACTGAAGCAATGAAATTTCTCAGACCACAGTTTTCAAACTCCGTGGTGCAAGAAATGTGCCCCCAATGTTTAATGGTTTGGAAGCTGAACAAGAATATTTGATTTAAGAAAAACAGTATTCTGAAGTTTCACAAGAGGGAGATTTAATCCAGGTTCCTTTGAGATCTTCAAGATGAGCAATTTAGGTGTTGTTTCCCTGTGATGTCTGGTCAAGTATTAAATTAATGCCAAAGTAAGTAATGAAAGTTTTTAACTGAATTATTTTCTGATTTTGTGCTTTTGGTTTAATTAGTAATATTTTGGCCAATCAAACCTCATGATAGACAGCAATACAATGTCATAATCCAACAAGCAATCATGCCATATATCATGCAGAGGTGAAACTAAAAGCTGGGTTGTGCAATACAATTCAGTATTTTTTATTGGAACTTTATTGAACATCAAGCAAATGTCAACCGGCAGAGCAGAGAAACAGACTTACCTTGGCTTGGTGGGCTGTTATGTTTGTGTTCATCTGGCTAACCTGACCAAGTAGTAAGGAATAAAGTCCACATGTAGATTCATTTGACTGTCCTTTTGGTTTTGCGTTCTGATCCTAAAGAAGAAGTGTTTTCCCTCCTGAAGATCTCTGTGGGTTTCAAACGTACAGATATTGATCTGCAATCTCTTGAAATGTATCTGTGTGTGAATATCTTGCTGTGGTTGCTGGGGAGCTGAAGAGTACCACCTTGAGAGAATGAATGTTTCAAAGTGCCTGGAGTCTGTGCTGGACAAATAAAGTGAGCTGCTGTGATAAATACCTCCTTCTTCCACTCTTGGGCTAAAATGAAAAGACCTCTCCCCCATTCTCTGTGCTCAAACCATTCTAACTTCCTTCCATTTTGTTGATGAAGGACGTGAGCTCCCCCTGACCAAGAAACAATATAAATATGTATTCACCTCTCAAAAGTTACATTTAAAATGTGGTCAAAATCCCACAGGGACACTGAATAATTTGCTCATTCTAAATAGATCATGTTATTACTTTACAAGCTGCAATCTTTAGAAACGAACCCGATCTCACAAGAATTTGTCACAACAGTACAAGGTTGCAAACTCATTCGATTCGTATGACTTCAATCTTACAAATTCATACACCCACCAATGAGAGACGCTTTCTTCATGTCCTTGTAATTCCTGATGTTTTGTTTATGTTTTGTTGTTTTTGTAACTTTAACTCCTAACCAAATCCCCATCCCTAAACCTAACCATATAGTGTAACACCTTATCCAACCCAAAGCGTAAACATAACCGTGATATTAATGCTAAAATCCCACAGGTATACAGCTTCAGCAATGCCTGCCAGTACATAAAGACCATTAGGAGAGGCACACAGACAGGTAACAACCCCAGGACACACAATCTTCTGCTGTAGTTGGTCCTGAAAGGTAAACGCAGAAAATTAACAAATAACTGAAGACCGGAACACACTCAGCACAATACACAGGACATCGTACAATTAATCTTCTTCACATCAATCAAAGGTTCATCAATGTTTTTGTGATGAGAAATGTTGTTGCTAACCAGTGATTGCAATGAACAGAAGTGTGTGAGAAATTTAATTTTTTAAAGAACAAATATTCTATGTAGTTTCTCAGTTAATATAAAACCACATAATCTGCATGCATTATAATCATAATACAATTTGAAAAATGTTATTTAAAAAGTTTTAAATTACGTATAGCAACCCACACTGCAGGACTCTTCTGTCACTCCAAGAAATGTAATATGGAATAAAGCTACACTTTCAGGTTCCGAAAGCGTGTTTGTGAAGCATTTGCGCATGGTTGATGTATAAAGTCGTACATTTTCGTACAAATTTAGTTGTACAAATTGGTATGAATTCTCCACCTCGTAGTAGTGTGACGAATTCTCAAGAGTCTTTTGCAAGAAACCTATAGGTCTCTAATCTAATCTCTGTTAGGTGTTGACTGCTAAAGAGTTTCTTATTCGTATTCACCTTTATGTCATTAACCCTTACCAGCCAGAGCGTTCAAATTTGGGAACAATTATTCCCACGGTTCCTGTCTCAGTATTTTCGCCATCCAATCACCGATTTTATTTCTGAAAACTGCCAGATACTCATGAAAATATAAGCTAAAAGCACAAATGATTGGTTATGGGGTTACTGGGCACGAATAATAAATGTTTCGTCATCAGCGTCATCCTCCATTTGCCTGAGCGGAGCCAGAGAGGATACCCCGGAAAATTACCTCCAGTGTTGAACTTACTGCTTCAAATTGAAAACTGAGGTGATCTTTCAAGGTAAGACAAGTTATTTAACATGTGTTGTCAATATTGTCTATTGAAAGTCAAAATGTTTTAGTTACGAAGCATTTATTTGTAGGAGTAACTCTAGTTATTTCTGGAAAAAATGACATGACCGTCGGCGTTCATCGGACAGGCAGCTAGCTTCTAATTTTAAGCAAATGTCTGTGAAACTTGCTAAATAAATATTAGCTAGCAATACTATGTAAATTTTTAGCTAAATATCAATAACTTTTTTTTGGCCAGTTTTGTCGCTTGTGGAAGATAGTCAAACCTTTTTAGTTATGAAGCATTTATTTGTAGGAGTAGCACTGGCTAGTTTTTTCTGGAAAAATTGACGTGACCATCATCTGCGAGCCTCTTCTTTTTATATCAAACTTTTTTTGGCAGTTTCTGTGAAACTTGCTAAATAAACATTAGCTAGCAATACTATGTACATTTTTAACTAAATATCAATAACTTTTTTTTGCCAGTTTTGTCGCTTGTGAAAAATCCACCTGAAGTAATGTGAGGCAGAGAGCAGACGCTGTTCAGACCTGCCTGGAAACTGGCCTGCTAGTCAGATAAGTTATCTAGCTTGTTGATTTTCCCATGTAATAAAAAAATAAATAAAATGGTAGATATCTATCTATAATTTAGCAGACAGCCTTACCCATCCATCACACAGACATGATTTTAGATTGTGAGTAGCTTCCAGTTCACAAGGAAATTGTGAGATGCTGTCTGCAGTTGGACATTCTGGTTAGTCTGCATGCCCTTGGTGACTATTCAGTGTACAGATTTGTGAAGAACACACTGCTGGCTACCAATTGTTGTACTTTTTTTTTCTGTTGTAGAGATGGATAGAGACTATTGCTCCCTGCTCAGCACCCTCAAGTGGAGGAGGCAGCTGACTGCTGATGAGCTTAGGTTCATAGCAGAGGAGGACGTGGCTCATGAGGGCATAAGCACACAGGAGGAAGATCTGCTGGACCAGGAACTACTGCAGGAAGACCCGGACCACAAGGAGATGGAGGATGAGATGGAACCTGATCCCCTGCCAAGACCATCAGCTGGGTATGTAGGAATGTGTATGTATTGTTTATTTCTATTTCTCATATGACTGATACTCACAGTAACACTAACACTGTTACTCTTATTATTTTGGGTATGGCTAGTCATTCTCGCACAGGTCCCAAGTCAGCTAGAAAGCGTAAATGCTTCCCTGACTCTGTTTCTTATCCCTCATACTCTGACATCGATTCACAGGCACCAAAACCTCTCCCATTTAAGCCTAGCCATCCATTCGGTATTGTCTTATGTAGCGTGTGTCAGGCTGTGCGGTCAACCTCCAATAAGATGTTGCGAGAAATTGACTTTTTCATGCTGTTTTTTACTCAGGCTGTAGTTGCTGAGATATGCAGCTTTACAAACCGTCAGGGGTGGGAGCTCGTCCTAAACTGTCCATCATATTCCAGCTACCAAGGAGATTGGATGGAGGTGACCCCCGATGAATTTTACAAATTTCATCTCAGATTTCATTTACATGGGGTTTTGAATTCTCCCTGATTCCCATTGTCATTGGGGAACCAAGTCACTTCAGGGCTTGTGGACGAGGGGATTTATGTCGCGTGACCGCTACAAGGCTCTTTTAGCAGCTCTACATGTTGTAGACCCTACCACAGAGGATAACCAGGATCGCCTTAGGAAGTTGCATTATCTTATAGACCACCTCAAACAAAAATGCAAGCAGCTCTTTCAGCCTAACCAAAATCTTGCAATAGATGAATGTATGGTCAAGTCTAAAGCTCGGTCAGGATTTAAACAATACATGAAGGGCAAGCCTACTCGGTGGGGTTTTAAATTATGGGTAATAGCAACATCAGACTCGGGGTATACTCTCGACTTTAATGTTTACACAGGTAGTCATGGTGGGTGTGTCACTGACTTGGCCACCAAAGTAGTTGAATCGTTACTGCAGCCATTTAAAGACCAGGGCCACAATGTTTGGTTTGACAACTTTTACACGTCCCCAGCTCTTATGGTTAAGTTGTTAGAAATGGGAACTAATGCCTGTGGGACATGCAGGGTGAATCGTACACTGTTTCCTGCAGAATTTAAAGACATCAAAATATGGGAACGCAAGACAGCTTGTGGTGATATGAGTGGTGTAGGATTGGGGGGAATATACTTGTATTTCAGTGGAAGGACACGCGTCCAGTTACATGCCTCTCCAAATTCCACAATGCGAATGGCTCAACCGAAATTACTAGGTTTGTAAAAAATGATGGTGACTGAACAAAAGAAGTAGCCCTCCAGCCCACTGTCATCAGCGATTATAACAAAAACAGGGGCGGTGTTGATAGGTCAGACCAAATGATAAAATCATACGACGTCCTATAAAAAACTCAGAAGTGGTGGAAGACTCTTTTTTTCCACTTCATAGACATTGATGTCGTCAATAGTTTCATATTGTTTAAGGAATGACTACACATTCATGAGGCACCAGGGCACATAGACCAGTGAATTTAACCCAGATAGATTTCAGAGAAAACCTGGCTCGTCAGCTGGGAGGTATCGATATTCACGCAAGTTTCCCTTTGCATACACTCAAGCCTGTAGTCCCTCCTTCGTCATCACTCCACACAGCCCTAAATTTGAAGAGTCCTCGAAGAGATGTTGGCTATGCTATCGGAAAAGTAGTACTGAAAATAAAACTAAACTAGCTTGTTGCGCGCTGGAATGTAATGGCAAAATACTTTGCTTGGTTTGCGATAGGATCTTGTTTCAGTCTTGGTACTCAGATGAGTGTGACCAGTTTCTCGAAGAGGCCTAGGTTGGGCTGGGTTTACTAGTGTTGTCCTCCGCCTCCCCTCTTTTCTCCCTCTCTTCTCTCCACAGGTATTGCAGTTGTTGAGTATTTATAAATTTATATATATTCTGTTCCTGCACTCTTTATTAAAAATGTATTTACTGTAGATAGTTCGAAAGTTTGATTGTGTATGTTTTGCTGTGTAATTCGTGTGTAATTCTAATGTTCAAATTAAATAAAGTATGTGTTTTATTGAACACACAAAATGTATATTTCAGTGTTTGTGTCCTTCAATTTCAGATGCAATCTCAATTTATTATTACAGGTGCTCAAAAGGAGTATTTGAGGGGTGGTCATGTGAAATGTATCTTAATATTCTAAATGTTTGTTTTATTCCGTTTTCCCACTAATCACTAGAATGGTCATAACTTTTAAACAATAGATTATATTTCTAATCTGTCTGCTATTCTACATTGCCCACAAAATTATGATATTTCATACACTCTAAGTTTCCCTCTAGCCTGTAATTAAAATGGTTGAAAATGCAGTTGTCTGATGAAGTATGGTGGCCGGAGAAGATTTTTGTAAAAATTGCTGTGTGAAATCTTATTGATAAAGGATGATTAGCCTTAAATAATCATACATATATTTATATCATTTGAAATCCCTAGTTCTTCTCTTCAATATGGTATATACAGTTCAGGTGTGTGATGTTATATGAATATGAATGTAATATGAAAATGGATATGAATATCATATTCTGGCACAGAATATTCCCAATTTTGGACTCAGGCTTTAAAGGGTTAAATGTGCAAATAATGAGTGGCAAATTTGTAGCAAGTTTGCAGCTAGTTTGCCAGAACTCTAGATTTTTTTTAAGGGAAGTTGTTATTCATTGAAAATCTTCCTCTCCGCCATAGCTCTCAAATCTCAATGGCTCTTCCGTATATTTAAATATGATGTCAGCATGAGATTTGACTTCAGTGACAGCAAATATGTGTCTTGTAACCAACCACAATGTGATATTTTAAAAATGAGGAAGCTTGATATAGATTTTAGAACTAGAACAAATAAGATTTTAGATTTTAGAAATGACTTCAGATGACTTGGAATACAGCACCAAATCATATGGACTACTTTTGTGGTATATTTATGGTTCTTTTTTGTCATTTTTGATGCTCAACAACCCCCATTCTCATTCACTTTCATTGTATACAGTGTATTTCTTAAAAATACATTTTATTTTGTGTTCCACAGAAGAAAGAGAAACATACAGATTTGGAAAAGGCATGTTTTTTAACCTTAACCCTAACTACTCCTTTCTTCTGTCTTCATCACCTCTGAAGGAGTTGAAAGGTATTGAGAGATGTTCACCACACACACACTGGCCCCAAAAAGTATTTGTACACTTAAGCCACACTTAAAAATGTATCAGTGTCTTTACATTATATAGCCCCGTGCTATTTATTTTAAAGAAATAGGACAAACACACTTTTCAAGAAAAACAATTCATAAAAATTCCATAAAAGAAGTTTGTTAGATTTCAAATGATACAGCAATAGACATATATTTTAAAGTTAAAGCAAAATGTATGTAGATACTATTCTTGGTGTGTATCTTGTCCATGGTTAATGCTGCCTTAATTAATGTGATGAACAACACCTGTGGTTACCGCTTGGACATCTGTGTAAACTTAATGGGAACTGTCTTCACGCATGCACTAAAAATCATCTTGACACCAGGCTCAGAAAAGTAAAGTTATTTCTATCAGGAAGACTCGCATACTTGAGTGAAATTTAAGATGACATTTATTTGATGTCAAATGTAAAGTCTCTCTTTGGTGTAAGCCCCATCTGGCAGTCTGAAGAAGTTGTACTCAGAACTGTCATATCCTGTCGGAGATAGGAGGCAGGGGCGAGGAGCCTACCCCCGTGCAGGACGGGACTCAACCCCTGGTGGTGGGGTGGTGGAGGTTGCTGCGTTAGTACACTGAAACAGCAATGTGACAGATTGTGAGCAGACTTATAAAGCAATGGCTTACATGTGATTGGCTAGGAGTTGCCTAGCTAATGGTGCGATGATGTACAGCTGCTAGTCTTCCTGTTAGAACTATGCTGCACTTACTTTTCTGAGAAAAGGTCTAACAACATTTGTTTGCAGATGCCACAATTGGTTTGATCATTTGTATCTAATTCTATGACATTCAGACACAAGTCTGACTTAAGTGTTTAAAAGTGTCCAAAAATGTTTGGCCGTTCCAGATTTTAAGTTTGATAAAACTGATGATTTTATGTTAAACAAGACATTGACTTACCAGTCAAAAGTAAGTTCACTTATCATGTGCCAATAATACATGTCTTTAGCCATTTATGACCGTGTAGCACAGAGGAAGGAAGACCATTAACTTCCTCCAGACAAAAATACCTCAGATATCTAAGACTTCACTCTCTCTCAACTTATTAAACTGCTTCGAAACATCAGTAGTGTCTCTACTAGAAATTTGTGTCATTACTCTCTTCAAATAAACTGATTCATGCCACTTAAATCAATCAGGTGATCAATGACCTATTCTTTAGTTGAGACATCTAGTCTGAAGGACACATAAAAGCATGAAGGGTGGGAAAATGTGTGGCCATATATAGACTAGCTGAGATGCTTCTAGAAATTCTAAATTTTTTGTTTTATTTTAAAAATTTAACTTTACTGTCTTTCATTGAGCTTTGTATTGCAAAGGACTCATTATTACAGCCACACACACACACACACACACACACACACACACACACACACACACACACACACAAACAAAACAAAAAAAACAGGAAAAAGTCAACTTTACATGCTGAGACAAATATATATATATATATATATATATATATATATATATATATATATATATATATATATATATATATATATATATATTAAACGTGCATTTTAAATCAGTTTAACTTTAAGTCTTGTATAATTTTTTGGTGGGCATTTTCCAAAGCTGGAGATTGTTGTGTAAGCCCAAGAACAACTAACTGAGTTTCATGTATATAACCGTTAACTTCAATAACTTGTGATTTTACTTTGTTAATAAATGTTAAAAGCAACAAAAAAGGCATTTAATTGTTTTATTTAATATTTTATTTGATATTTAATTTATTTATTTATGTATTTATTTATTTAATTTTATTTTTTTATAGTAAACGTCTTAACATATTTAGTTCATATGAAATAAAATCCAGTATAATATGAGCTAAATCCTTTCTCCTATCACCATTTATTATGCAGAGACAGCTTGAAGTAAGCCAACAGAAGTAAGCCAAGGTTGATTTCCCTGGCCTGAAAAGTATTAACACTGGCCCTGTGGTGCTATCAAAACATTTCTCTGTCTAGTAATATTTTTGAGCATCCCGATCATTGGCTTCAATGCTTAAGTTTGGGAACCATCTTTATGACAGCCCAATGAAAGTCAGGATGTGTTATTTTTTATTAAAAAAAAAAATATTTGCAAATATGTTTGGTGACCCTAGTGGTGCAGAAATTACACACTTCAGCTTTAAAAGAACCAAGATTTTAGACTGGGAATTGATGACAATATTTGAGCCTTATGGATGGGGCTGTGGTGGTACAGAAGACCAAAAAAAAATAATATATATATATATATATATATATATATATATATATACATATTCAAGATGATGTCCCGAGAGAATCAAATAATCACATAAAGGATCACAAAAAAAGTTAGGATAGGAAGGCTCTGCGTTCAAAGCCTTCACAGTGTTTTTAATTATTGATAAAAACGTATCTCCTACCAACTTGAGCATGGAGTCATAGCAAAATTATAAGTCACGTTCTGTCAGGGAGTTCATTCATGTGTTGCACATCTCCCACATGAATATCTTCACACCCCAGTAACCATATGCACATGGGTCACACATGTGCTGTCTCTTCCAAGAAACAGAGCCAATCCATTACAGGCACAAAGTATGTGTATTGTTAGTAGATCACTGAACTGCTCTCCATTTATGGGCAATGAGTGGGATATTCAGCCTTAAAACTGGAGCAGTTTAGTGTTCCTTTTAATTTGAGCTTGGTTGTTTTGCACATATAAGTAGCTGCAATGTATAGAAGAAAATAGATGGCAATTTATAGGACACGCTTATCAAATTTACAGTTTTTCAACTAGTTGTTGGAGTGACTCATGGAGTGACTTACAATGTAATTCATGCAGAAAGGGACATACGTCATTGTGGTAAAGTTTTAGGGATATATTTAAAGTTTTTGCATTAAAAGTGATAAATCACCCAAAAATTTACATTCTGTCATCAAAATCACTCATCCTCATGTTCCAAACCTTTACAAATGTATTTCTTCCATGAAATGGCGCTTAACTTTCATTGTATGGAAAAAGATTAGGTGAATGAAACTAACATCTCTAATGACATCTCAAACTAACACAACATGAGGGTGAGTAAATGGTGACAGAAGTAAGAACTATCCCTTTAACATTTTCATTGTCAATGGTTGGGCATTGACACATGATTGTTGGTTCTTCTGTAGTTTTGAGATCAGTTAAAAGGGATCAAACCCCAAGCCTTTACAGCTTAACTGTATGTGACCAAGATCTTTTTTGTGATAAAAGGTTGCAATTTTGTTTTGTATTACATGTTGCACAAGACAAAATCTTTGAACTACACATACAGCTAACATGTGAATTTTAATTTTATCAGACTGCTTTGGTAAAAACTGTCCTAATCAAAAAGTTTTGCCCACACAGTACACTTGAATGGACGGAGTTATAGCAAAAACTGAAAACTGAAATCCATGTGAATGCTTTAAAGCCACTGGATCAGTTTTGAACAGTGCTGGAATGTGTTTGGCAAGAGATCTTTCCAGGCACCATTGTCCTCTTATCTTTTTGGTTTGTGTTTATTTCCTCTGCAGGCTTAAACACATTAATTATTACAGTATTAATCCATGGGAGTGAAACAGTAAAAGTTCCAATTGACCCTCAAAATAACATTGAAATACTTACTGATTTTACTCTGTATTTCTTTCTCACACTCTTTCTTTCTAACACTCTCTCACACACACACTTTGGCCCTCTAACTAACATTAAACACCATCTGATATTCCTTTGACTAATTACATTTCTGAAGCAGAGGCACAATGTGTCACTTGACTTCCCAACATTGGTTGAATCGCTTGGATGCTTAAGAAAATATGTGACACACCAATGCCCTTTGGAATACAATATGTTCTGTTTCAGCTCAAAAGTTCCATTGATCTTGGATATGCATCAACCTTATTAAGCTGTTTTCAGGGATTAGTAACCACACTGACAAATATGTGCTTATAGTGTGGTGGTTGTGGTGACAGAGAGGTTATATGTTTGGGCTGCCAACCACAAGGTTTGGTTTTAAGTTCTACACCTTTGTCAGCAGACCTGGATTTTTGGGACTATTGCTCCAAATATACTTTCTCTAGCCACAAACCTTTTCCCCCATCCCCCAAGAAGCAGTGGATGTGCGTGAGTGCGGAAACAGTGACACTGTCTGAGAGTCAGAACAGATATATTAACCGGGTTCCCACGGTCATGGAAATCCAGGAAATATCAAGGAACATTACATTTAAAGTGCATTTAAATTTAAATTTATATTACATTTCAATTTAAATGAACTGTCCATATTAATTTATTTCCTTTAAATAAGTTTTAAATTTAAATGTATGATTTCCAGGCATGGAAAAGTCATGGAAATTCATGAAATCTTAATTAAAAAAATAAATGATGATTGAAGTTATGCTGTGCTCTGAAAAATTTTATCAACTAGAAATGTATTTATGCGAGGACAATCTCTGTTAAATCGTAAAAAAAAATCCTTATCCAGTAATCACATCATGTGTCATCGCCCGGCGTCATGGAGGACCACTGCACAGCTGGCTGAGGACCAGTCGACAGCGTGTTTGTGGACCGGCGAGCCAGTTTTTCTCTCTTTCTCTCTCTCTGTCTCTCCCGCTCACTCTTTCCGTCTCCCCTCTCCCTCGTCCTACTCAGATTCCCAGGAGGCGGGGAAGACCGGCCAGCGGAAGGATGGGGGGGTGGGGGGGGGGGGGGGGGGTGGAGTAAGTCCAGCACGTGAGCGTCAGAACTTTACCATAGAGCAATGGAAGAAGGTGCCATGGTCTGATGAATCACATTTTCTTTTAGATCATGTGGACGGCCGGGTGTGTGTGTACATTGTTTACCTGGGGAAGAGATGGCAGCAGGATGCACTATGGGAAGAAGTCAGGCAGTGTGATGCTCTGGGCAATGTTCTGCTGGGAAACCTTGTGTCCTGGCATTCATGTGGATGTTACTTTGGCACGTAACATCTACCTAAAGATTGTTGCAGACCACGTACACCCCTTCATGGCAACGGTATCTACTTTGTGCATAACATAATAATTTTTCCAACAATTGTTTACAGACAGATTGTTTCACTTTTAATTGACTATATCACAATTCCAGTGGGTCAGAAGTTTACATATTGTACACTAAGTTAACTGTGCCTTTAAGCAGCTTGGAAAATTCCAGAAAATGATGTCAAGCCTTTAGACAATTAGCCAGTTAGCTTGTGATAGGAGGTGTACTGAATTGGAGGTGTACCTGTGGATGTATTTTAAGGCCTACCTTAAAACTCAGTGCCTCTTTGCTTGACATCACGGGAAAATCAAAAGAAATCAAAAGAGCCAAGACCTCAGAAAAAATTTGACCTCCACAAGTCTGGTTAATCCTTGGGAGCAGTTTCCAAATGCCTGAAGGTACAACGTTCATCTGTAGAAACAATAGTACGCAAGTATAAACACCATGGGACCACATAGCCATCATACCGCTCAGGAAGGAGATGCATTCTGTCTCCTAGAGATTAAAGTAGTTTGGTGCGAAAAGTGAAAATCAATCCCAGAACAACAGCAAAGGACCTTGTGCAGATGCTGGAGTCCTATATCGACATAACCTGAAAGGCTGCTCAACAAGGAAGAAGCCAGTGCTCCAAAACTACCATAAAATGCCAGACTACAGTTTGCAAGTGCACATGGGAACAAAGGTCTTACTTTTTGGAGAAATGTCCTATGGTCTGATGAAACAAAAATTGAACTGTTTGGCCATAATGACCATCGTTATGTTTGGAAGAAAAAGGGTGAGGCTTGCAAGCCGAAGAACACCATCCCAACCGTGAAGCATGGGGGTGGCAGCATCATGTTGTGGGGGTGCTTTGCTGCAGGAGGGACTGGTGCACTTCACAAAATAGATGGCATCATGAGGAAGGAAAATTATATGGATATATTGAAGCAACATCTCAAGACATCAGACAGGAAGTTAAAGCTCGGTCGCAAATGGGACTTCCAAATAGACAATGACCCCAAGCATACCTCCAAAGTTGTGGCAAAATGGCTTAAGGACAACAAAGTCAAGGTATTGGAGTGGCCATCACAAAACCCTGACCTCAGTCCGATATAAAATTTGTGGGCAGAACTGAAAAAGTGTGTGTGAGCAACGAGGTCTACAAACCTCACTCTGTTACACCAGTTCTGTCTGGAGGAATGGGTCAAAATTCCAGCAACCTATTGTGAGAAGCTTGAGAGAGAGAGAGAGCATATACAGTACATGCACAAACACATACACACATTTATTTTAATCTTAATTCAGTAATCATAAATGACAAAAGTCATGGGAATTCATTGGTCAAATGGTGTGGGAACCCTGTATTGTTAAATCTAATCCAAAGTGGAGACAACCAACAATGTTTTCCCAACGAGACCAAAATATTGTTGAACAAAATGGATCCAGTATTTTCTTTCATTCTCGCTTTTTCTTTCTTTCTTTCTTTCTTTCTTTCTTTCTTTCTCTTTCTTCTTTCTTTCTTTCTTTCTTTCTTTCTTTCTTAAAAACACAAGAAAAATCGGTTAAAAAAGCAGAATCAGGCAAACTCAGGCAGGATATCATGTGATGTTTTTTCATATTGTTAGCACAGTTCAGGAAAAATAGAATGGAAATGATTGGTGGGAAGAGGCAATAAATTCATAGTAAATTAAAGGTATGCTTTTTGTCCCTGCTTAGGCTGTTTAACGGCTCTTATTTTAATCTGATTATTATCATCAAGTTTAGTCTGGGTCAATATTTGTTTTTCACTTTTTAATGTCTTTGATTTCTGGTTGTGTCCTTGTTGTATTAAACCACCTAATTGTGGCAAGTGCTCAGATCTTATCTGTTCACTAGTTAGTGTGTTTTTAGATTAGGGGCCACTTGAACAGTCACAACAGATATGAGTGTTTTTACAACAACCTGTGTTATTGGATCAGTTCAACAGCTGTTGATGCATGAACAGACTTTTTCCAGAATTGAGCAACTCATACTTAGCAGACTGCCGTGCTTATTTAGTTGACACCTGCAGTTTATTCCTTTCAGATCAGGCGATTAAATTGGCTTTGATGTTATGGTGAGTTATTTATATATTTAAGGATTAAAAATGCATTCAGTCAATTCATGTATAAGATATTTGTAAATATAACAATCTTATACAATTTTATTTCTGTCGGAATGGCAAAAGAAACTGACAGGCTTGTTTGTTATCTCCACCTGTAGGCTACAGTTGCATGTTTACATTTGTGTTTAGGCCTGTAATAATAAGCCACATGGAACATAGTCTGCAGTATAACAATTCTTCAGGGAAGTTAACTACAGGATGAAGAAAAATGAAATTGCAGAAAGTGATAATTGATCTGGCGAGCAGTTTTTAGGAGAAACTAGTATATGAAGTCTAATATTATTATATGATTTATTATAACTATTATATTTTACTTTATATGAAAATGTATGAATATCTCTGGCAAATGTTGTGAATCATTCCATGCATACAGAAAATGTGCATTGTGTGTACAGTAATCATACTATAAAGTGTATGCATATGCATTAAAAGTTGTTGCACACAGAAGTTATCCCAAGAGCTATCTCAGTAAATTTAAGGTTGAGTAAAAAGTCAAATTACAAAAGTGTGTTCTCTAGCAGAAGTTTTATCTGTTGGTTTAAAACACCTAGTTCAAAACAACATTCGTTTTTAATCTTCCAAACTAAAATTCTGATTTGATCACATTTTTATGTAGCTGTTGGGAAAACAACAAACAAAATAAAACAACACTGACATTCATGTTTTCAGGACAAATGTATTTTATTATAAATGCCAGGTCAGTGCAAGTTTTCATATTTGTTTGAAGTTTAATCAATTTATACTTTTTTCCCCATTTGTCAGCCAAAACAACATATTTATATTTGTGTCTTACCTTTTACATTTTTGCTGTTTCCTGAATTGCTTTGGGTTTCAAAATTGTTTAATGTTTTTAAGAAAATGTCAAATGACAACTATCCTCACCTCCCCAATATGTAGCTTATTATACAGTGTATAGAATAGTACAGGGGATGCAATGACACTGCCTGCACCTAACAGCAGCCATTTCTGCTACATCTGTTCATCTATTGAGGCACCTTTTCAAGATAAAATAATAATAATAATAATAATAAACTCTTACATTTGTCTCATGTTTCTGTTTGGGGTATGACTGTGAGGAACTCTCATGGCTAGCAGCATCATACAGTACAAATGAGTCAAAATTGATGTTGAGATTTTAATTGTCCTAGTAATGAAGGTATAAAATATTTTGTGTTATAAAATAAAGAGTTTCCACCAAGAAAATTTCAAAGTCATTTGAAAAGGATTAAATAAGCAACAGACTGTCCTCACATAACTGATTATGCACTGAATGCAGTGTGTCTGTAGGGGTAAATGGAATATCATTGAAACAGTATTAGGTTTCAGATGATCCAAGTTTCTTTCCCACTGTGCAAGGTTGAAATGCTGAAACAAAATCGTCTGAGAATGGCTTGTTTTATAATGTCCCTCAGTGTGAGACGAACGGACATAAAGGAATGGAATTTTAAAGTTTTATTTACCTGAACAAAGGAAGGAAAATAAAATAATGTTGTTCATATGGTTTATATTGTTTTTCAGTGAAAAGTATGAACAGATTATGAGTGGGACAGGAAAAAAGACATAAAGTATCATCATATTTTCTTGAGATTAATTGAGTCTAGTCCTTTGGACATCCTTCAGGATAAGATCTACTTTTTTCTTTTTTTTTCTGACTACTGTATGTAAGTAATAACTGATAATGGATGTAGAATTTAATGCACACATGAAGTGGTAATGCGGCCACAATGTGGGTGTGTGGAGTCTGGAGTCAATTATTCCACATATACCATGGTTGCCCAATGACTGTATCTCAAGACTCATGGGGCATAGGGCAATGGGGCAAACCTGTATCTTTTCAGGTTTTCATCCCTAAAAGGCTTTTGTGTGTACAACTTATTCTCTGTGCAACCAGATAAGCATCTTGCTTAGACACAGCTGTCTATTTAGCCAATTTTCCCCTATTTTACTTTATTCTGTGCTTACAATGTAAAAAATAAATAAATTCAATAAAAAAATGTAAAAAAAGAAGGCACAGCTGGTCACCAGCATATGTTGTGTTTTGAATGCTGGTCCACAACACGGAATGCTGGTGTGCTGGTGATCCAACACATTACCAATAAGACTTCCATGTTAACCAGCCCAATAATCAAAACAAGCAAGTACAAGCTAAGTTTTGCTGGTGAACATCACGGCTCTGCTGGTCCACCAGCTAGACCAGAACCAAACCAGCACTAACCAATATAAAACATCCTAGAACAGCATGACAATTGCATGCTAGTTAAGCCAGAGACTATTTAGCAGAGACGGGCCACTTCTATTAAATGAATGTGAGAAATTGGAATGCCCAACCAAGAAGCTCTAGTGCCCAACTGTCAATGGATGTAGAAAGGAAGTCCCGCCTTACAGTTAAAAGAGCCAATCACTTTTTCGATACAGACATCACCTGTCAATCAACTCGAGCCCGCGCATGCGCATTAGCTATACAAAAACTCTTAATTTGCGTAATATGAGGTAAAGAAGCACAATTTATGATTCCAATATTATCAAATTGTATTGCTGATTTCAAATATGTTCTTTGATCGTAATCTTGACCAACCGTTTTTTAGATTTCGGTCTTTCCCCATTCAAGTAGATAGGAGCTGCACTGGCATGACTGGAAATAGCCTCCCGAGAGCATTCCAAAGATGGCCGACAGTGGACTAACTTGCTAGAAAGACTTTGGTTAAGCTGATCTTTTCAGCAGGCTCATTAGACATTATTGAAAATTGCTATATGATGCATGCAGTTATAACCATGAAAATACTTTATTCTTTAATGTTTTTTAATTACATTATCACACATCACATTATATAGGATTGGTGGTGGTGTAGTGGACTAAAGCACTGAACCAGTAATTAGAAGGTTGTTGGTTAAATTCCCACAGCCACCACCATTGTGTCCTTGAGCAAGGCACTTAACTCCAGGTTGCTCCAGGGGGACTGTCCCTGTAATAAGGGCACTGTAAGTTACTTTGAATAAAAGTGTCTGCCAAATGCATAAATATAAACAAATCTGCTCTGGAATTTTTCTTTTCTTGGTGTTTTCAGCAAGCCTTTGGTTAGCAAGCTTTAGTTAGCAAGTAACATAGTTAGAACCTTTATTAACTACTAATAACTTCATAAGGATGCTCCATTAACATTATTTTAACCATGTTTGTTCCTAACCTTCACATGACAAGGCAAAGTTGGAACATTCCCTATTAGGGATGAAGCATCAGCTAGTGCAATGCTGGTCTTGGCCTGCAAATTTACTATTTACTTACTCTAAGCAAGTTACTACATCATCACACAAATCCTTAAAGGAATAGTTCAACCAAAAATTGTAATTTTCTCATCATTTACTCACCCTCATGCCATCTCAAACTCGTTGTACTTTCTTTATTTTGCGGAACACAAATGAAGATATTTTGAAGGATATGTGATTTCTTTTTGTCCATACAATGCAAGTCAATGGAGTCCAAAAAAGGACATGGTAGCATAAAGGTAATCCATATGACTCGAATGGTTTAATCCATGTCCTCTGAAGTGATACAATATATGGGTGAGAAACAGACCAAAATGTAACTTCTTTTTTACTATAAATCTTGATCTGCAGTGTCCTTTGTGCATTCTTGAGAGAAGATCGTTCATTCTTCCTCGCACTTGATGCATACGCAGAGTGCGTTTACAGTGCGTTTTACATGCTCTGCGCATGCGTCAGCATGGTGAAGTGATATACAACTGTAAAGTGGAAGCTTGTGTACAGTAATGCACTTTGGGTGGGAGGAGAAATCTATAAGAAACTATTAAGGTATTTTAAGCTTTAAAAAAAAAAAAATCAGTAAGTATTTCCTCAAATTCAAAGATAAAAAAAAATAAGTTATCTCTTATACAACAAATGTTTAATAAGTTGAGGTAACGGTATCCTCCGTGGCTCATGTCTCAGGAGCATACTAGTTTTGGAGATGGTTCAAAACAAGCACAGCAGTCAGCAGGTTTGCTGTGGATCTCAGAAGCATTTTATGAGAACACCTATAAATAATGACACACGCATTGTCATTCAAGTGCTTCCCTGACATTGTCACCCGTGAACCATTCTTCCCTATCTAGACCTAAACAACACTGAGTCATGTGACTGCAGAACAGCTGACATGTCCTTTCAATGGACCAGTATCCTCCTAACAAATACAAATAAACCATTCTCTCAAGGTACTGCGTGACTGTGAGATTCCAGTGAATTGTTAACATTGTCATGCTGGGCAAAGAATAACAGACACATATACTGAATATCCTTGAAAATAAACATATGCATGTCTGTCAACAAAACTGTGTGTAGACAGTACTTTGTTTGCAAAAGTGTTAATCTGGTAACTGTTTCCATGATAATAAGGCCATTCTTGGCTTTTTTGACCACTGAACATAAAGTGTTTCCATTTAACGTGCCTATGTTAGAATCCGTCATTAGCCTTCATTAGACAGTACTAGTTTGTTCCTGGGGGGGTGGAATTTGTGTTTCACAGACATTTTTTATGACTTTAGTCCTGTCTAAATCGAACACGTCTCAAAGTACCTTTTTTTTTTTGGCTAACTTGGGGTCCTCCGAGAACTCTTATCTTGTTCAAATGAATACCTGTTCATTCAGCATCATGTGTTTTTCTTACACAACCTTGTAAAAATTGTAATGCAAATTACCTACTGTTTTTTTTTTGTTTGTTTGTTTGTTTTTTTTGTTTGTTTTTTTTTTTTTTTTGCTAATTTGAGGGTCCTCTGAGAAATCTAATACCGTCCGAACAGTAATGTCTGTGATCTCTGTGTCATATTTATCCCAGCCCTACTCCTCATTAATTTTTTTTTCTACCGTTTTCTCCCTAATTTGGAATTCCCAATGCGCTCTAAGTCCTTGTGGTGGTGTAGTGACTCGCCTCAATCCGGGTGGTAGAGGACGAATCTCAGTTGCCCCCGCATCTAAGACCGTCAATCCATGCATCTTATCACGTGGCTTGCTGAGCATGTTACCGCGGAGACATAGCACGTGTGGAGGCTTCACGCTATTCTCTGCGGCATCCACGCACAACTCACCACATGCCCAACCGAGAGTGAGAACCACATCGACCACGAGGATGTTACCCCATGTGACTCTACCCACCCTAGCAACCGTACCAATTTGGTTGCTTTGGGAGACATGGCTGGAGTCACTCAGCACTCATTATGCCTTCCTTGACTGTTCCCTGGTGTGTCTTGTTAATTATTCTTGTTTTCCTATTAGTCCTAGTCAGTACAGTTGTTTCCCTTTTTCCTTGTCAGGTCTTGTTTGTAATGTTTAGTGAGTTTTAGGTCATTGTGGGGTTTTAAGTTAATGGTTTCATCATGTGTTGAATTCTTGTATTTAGATTCGCTGTGTTTAGACTATTACAATAACAGTTACATCTCTATTGGTTTCTACTTAGTTGGCTCTATTTTAAGAATTTTTTCATACCATAATGCTGTGATCTGTCCAATTCCTTATATAAAATAATTTAATCAGATAATTTATCTTAACTTATCATTTAGCACATGTTCCAAAGAATTTAATTCTTACAGCAGCTTCTTAAAGTAATATGGTGGTCAGATTTGTCTCACAGTCTATACAGTTTTACAAAAGTTTTCAGCTTCCTGAAATATTATACATCCTCCATGGCTTGACTGTTATACAGGTGGCTGACGCAAACCATGTACTGAAATGTTTTTGCCATGTGACAACTTGCTCCCCCAACAGGAGGATATTAAAACATAAAATCTCTTGTTTCCATTGAAATCTGGCAATTTATATATATATATATATATATATATATATATATATATATATATATATATATATATATATATATATATATATTGATGCTCGATGCTGTTAGCTGGATAGCTAATCTAAAAAGTATTTTTGTTATGATTAATAATAATGGTTATGAACATATACTGATCAAAAAAGCTTTATACTTTATAACTTTCTTAGCCTAATGAAAACACAGTTTAGCAGTTAACTTCACACGAACACAGAGGCTAAAACAAATTAGATTTTACAGAGACAGCTTTTTTTCCCTTTAGGCTATGTGCCTTAAAACTTGTGTTATTTGTTGAAAAGCACCTTGGACACTGCATATTTCACTCTCCATGCAATGTGTATCTCATTACTAGACTTTACTGGGAATTTTCAGTGAAAGAAGAGGAATTTTAATTTTAGCGCACTAGTGGCATGCTAATATAAATCAACGAGAAGCTGACTGCCTGTGTCCTGGAATCAGTCACTAAATCCCTAAGTAAAGTGTGTTGTAAAGTGTGTTGTAATGAGGCATGTGAATAAAGGTGTCTTCAGATTTCAGGTAAGGATATGGAAAAATATTACAAATCAGTTAAAATATGCTTTAAAGTACACTAGAGTATATGGCCAAAAGTATGTGGACACCCCCTTTTAATTAATGGGTTTGGCTATTATAGTGAAGTCAAATCTTAAGGGAATAGTTCAGCCAGTAATGAATATTCTCTCATCATTTACTCACCCACATGCCACTCCAGATGTGTATGACTTTCTTACTTCTGCAGAACACAAATGAAGATTTTTTGAATAACATCATGGAATGCTTGATATCTGAAATATGGTGACCAATTGAGGAGTGTTTGTGTGTGTGTGTGAGAGAGAGAGAGGGTGTGTGAGAGAGAGTGAGAGAGGGTGTGTGTGTGTGTGTGTGTGTGTGTGTGTGTGATAGAGAGAGAGAGAGAGAGAGAGAGAGAGAGAGAGTGTCTGTGTGTGTTTGTGTGTTGTCAAGCAGATGCCAGTAAAAATCAGAGGATGTCAAAGGTCGTCCACTAGGTTTGCTGTTGGACGTCAGTCTGACTAAAATCACAAACAGCTGACCTTACTGCTCCACTAAATACATCATGAAATAAAATTAAGCTCATTAGTTTAAATGAGGCTTTAAAGGGTGTTCAGAGAGAGAGAGAGAGAGAGAGAGAGAGTGACATGAGTTATAAGGCTTCAGCAAATAAAATTACAAAGTGGATTTTGTTCTTAGTATTATATTACGAGATCTTAGAATTGAAGGCTCTTTTGGACCTACTTTAATTGGAAAGGACACAATGATGAATTGAGCATCTTAAGCTATGGCATGTTCCACTGTTGGGATGCAAACACAGCTGCAGAAAAACATTTCCTGGAAATGATCCTTTGTGTCTTTTACATACACTACCAAGGAAGGCTGACCCCTATCGTCAAAACAACACATTTGATTAGAGTCACAATTTCTGTCACTCTGCTAATACTAATGTTTTACAAAACCATTCAAAATATAATGTGAAAGGGCAGTACAGTACAGTAATGAGCAGTTCTGCTACCATGGACTAATTTTACATTCTTTGTCTGACAGGCACTGTTAAAGAGTTTCTCGTCAAAAAACAGTAAAGAACTGGCAGCAGGGTTGCCTGCATGTTACTGTAAAATTAACGGTGTCTTGCTGTTGCTGAAATTAACAGCTAGATACTGTTTTTACAGCTACAGTATACAGCTGTAATTTAGCAGCATATAACTGTCTAATTACATACTATCTACTGTTGTTGAAATTAACAGCTATGTTCCCAGCATGCACTGCGGCATGCAGAATTTACTTCGATTTTTTACTATTTACTGGTTTATTTTGACATTGTTTTTGTTGTAGTCTAAGTTACTTGTATTTTAATGTTCAGCTTTTACTTTTTTACGTAAAAGTATGTTTGTTAATTGTCACCAGTGTTGCGTTTTGTATTGTACGTTATGCTGTAAGTTCATCAAAAACATCAAACACTCAGTTTGCTAATATCATTTGGCTGAAATAACCATTACTTTGCTATTATATGTAATGCATTACTATTGACACATATAGTGCCATTTGCAAGGTAGGATCAGATATTCAGTCTGACCTTAGGTTTTGTCTTCCAAGTAGCACAGTGCAAGAACTTGTGTTTTACTTAAACATAAACTGATTGGCTGGAAGAACATAATATAATAATAAAGAAGGTCCAAGGTGCCAGCTCAAGAGAACACTAATCACCGTAATGGTGACTTCAAACAAAACAACAACACTAATTAAACTAAGACTTCTATTAAGTCTGAATAAAAACTTTTGTACATGTTTCTTTTTTTTTCTTTTAGCCCCAATGCATTGCCAAATCATACATACTTATTCAAGCGCAAAGGCGTATGGGTATTTCACCATTATAACCCACAATGCAGTGCTATATTGTTATTTTACTGTGTACAGGTTGTTGTTTTGTTTTTTTTTTTTGTTTTGTTTTTTTTTTTATAAAAAATACACGCAAAATTGTACATTTAATATGTACATTGCTTCAAAGGTTGATTTTTTTTATTTGACTTCTCATTAGACAGACAAGTGAAGGCAACATTTTTAACAGCAAACTACTGTATTTAGGAATCACAGTAGATTGCTGTAGGAATTTGGCCATAAATTTACAGTAATTTTTTACAGTGGGCGAGATGATACGAAGACATTTGAGGAAGTCTACTGAAATTTGAAGTTGTTTTTAAAATTGTAATGTATGTTACTGCATTATATTTTACTTAGGGATGTCGATTCAATTGTTAATTTAGTGCGATTAATTATATAAAAAATGACTCACAATTTTTTTTTTTTTTACACAATTAATTCATCAACCCTGATGTAAGTATATGTAACTTTGTGTTTTTTATTAGTACCTGTAGCAGGGGGCAGTCAGGGCGCCTCAGCAAACCTTACAAGCAGTGCAGCCACAGAATGAGAGCCAGGCTGCATTCTAGACAACTGGGCGAAGCACAACAGAATGCTTCTGGAGACACCGTTTTTAGAAGATGAAAAAAATGTGTTTCTTGCATCAATTTCCAAGAAACTACTTTTATCTTGACACAGCATCCGAAAAATGTAGTGTTTATGACGGTGAAAACAAGTGATGCTCCAAAAGCATCCATCTGAAACACATGTGCAGTGCATAGACAACAATTAAAAATTGTGCAGATGGAACATACAGTGGCATGCAAAAGTTTGGGCACCCCTGATCAAAATTTCTGTTGCTGTGAATAGCTAAGCGAGCAAAAGATGGCCTGATTTCCAAAAGGCTTAAAGTTAAAGATGACACATTTCTTTAATATTTTAAGCAATTTTACTTTTTTATATTAATCTTTTACAGTTTCAAAATAACAAAAAAGGGAAAGGGCCATAAGCAAAGGTTTGGGCACCCTGCATGGTCAGTACTTTTTAACACCCCATGGCAAGTATCACAGCTTCTAAAAGCTTCTTGTAGCCAGCTAAGTGTCTTTCAATTTTTGTTTGGGGGATTTTCGCCCATTCTTTCTTACAAAAGGCTTCTAGTTCTGTGAGATTCTTGGGCTGTCTTGCATGCACTGCTCTTTTGAGGTCTATCCACAGATTTTTGATGATGTTTAGGTCGGGGGACTGTGAGGGCCATGGCAAAACCTTCAGCTTGCGCCTCTTTAGGTAGTCCAATGTGGATTTTGAGGTGTGTTTAGGATCATTATCCTGTTGTAGAAGCAATCCTCTATTCATCTTCAGCTTTTTTACAGATGTTGTGATGTTTGCTTCCAGAATTTGCTGGTATTTAATTTAATCCATTCTTTCCTCTACCAGTGAAATGTTCCCCTGTGCCACTGGCATCATCACAAGCACAAAGCATGATCGATCCATCTCGTGCTTAACAGTTGGAGAGGTGTTCTTTTCATGAAATTCTGCACCCTTTTTTCTCCAAACATACCTTTGCTCATTGCAGCCAAAAAGTTATATTTTAACTTCATCAGTCCGCAGGACTTGTTTCCAAAATTCATCAGGCTTATTTAGATGTTCATTTGCAAACTTTTGATGCTGAAATTTATGGTGAGGATGCAGGAAAAGTTTTCTTCTCATGACTCTTCCATGAAGGTCATATTTGTGCAGGTGTCGCTGCACAGTAGAACAGTGCACCACTACTCCAGGGTCTGCTAAATCTTCCTTAAGGTCTTTTGCAGACAAACAGGGGTTTTGATTTGCCTTTCTAGCAATCCTACAAGGAGTTTTCTCTAAAAGTTTTCTTGGTCTTCCAGACCTCAACTTGAACTCCACCGTTCCTGTTAACTGCCATTTCTTAATTACATTAAGAAATGGCTACCTGAAAATGCTTTGCTATCTTCTTATAGCCTTCTGCTGCTTTGTGGGCATCAGTTATTTTAATTTGCAGAGTGCTAGACAGCTGCTTAGAGGAGCCCATGGCTGCTGATTGTTGGGATAAGATTTGAGGAGTCAGAGTATGTATAAAGTTTTGAAATTTGCATCACCTGGCCTTTCCAAACGATGACTGTGAACAAGCCATAGCCCTAACAAGCTAATTAAGGTCTGAGACTGAGGTCTGAGGTAAAAGTTATTTGAGAGCTCAAATCTCTTGGGGTTCCCAAACTTTTGCATGGTGCTCCTTTCCCTTTTTTCACTCTAAAATTGTACAAAATAAAAATAATACACTAATATTGCTTAAAATGTTGAAAAGAATGTTTCATCTTTAACTTTATGCCTTTTGGAGATTCAGTTCATCTTCTACTCACTTAACTATTCACAACAGAATTGTTTCCAAACTTTTGCATGCCAATGTATTAACGCATGCTGTGAGAACAGGACAGATTGAACGCATGCAAACAAAATTGCTGTCGACAGTAGTCTTGCTCAATGATATGGGAATAAAACAAACAATATTTTGACATCTAAAGCCACATTTTGTATTATCTAATCAATGCTTTATTCGTCTGACTCAACAATGCAAAATATTTCAGTCTGGATATCTACATTATTATGTATATTGTGGCCCTATGCATTATATTTATAATTACTTGAATTAATACAGTCCGTTTAATTTATATTGGGGCCTTTCTTGGCAAATACTGATAATTTAAACAAATTTAATCGATTTACAACTTTAATTTTACTTATTTAATAAATGCATACACATTTTCAAAGAAATGTTCCAGGTTCAATACAAGTGCAGCTCAATCAACAGCTTTTGTGGCATAATGTTGATAACTAAAAAATATATATATTTCAACTTGTCCCTCCTTTTCTTTAAAAAAAGCAAAAATCTAGGTTACAGTGAGGCATTGACAATGGAAGTGAATGGGGCCAGTTCAAAAAGTAAAGTACACAATGTTTCAAAAGTAAAACCACAAGACATAAACATTATGTGTTAACAGGATTTTAGTGTGACAAAATCAGGGATTTACCAGCATTATGGCATTATTACATTGCATATTACTTCACACAGATAAGGTTAGAAAGTGATTTTATCATGCAAAAATCATTTTTAACACAATGTTTACGTCTTGTGGGTATACTTTTGAAACAGTGTGTACTTTAACATCTATGAGATGCTATCTGGAAATCATTGTTATCTGAAATTGTCTTGTAGCACACAATCAGGTGAACCAAAATATATTAAAATGCAGCACACACGCACACACACAAAAAGCTGGATAGAAACCTTTGCATCTTGCTAGGACACATGTTCAAAAAACAGAAGAAGATAACAACCTGCCGATAGGGAGCAGTAAATTACCAAACCAGAACAAGTCTGAGACTACAGCATTGACAGGGCTGTAAAATTAGTGACAGCTGAGTAAACTGACCTGGCCATCCCCCAGCTGAGTTCCCTCCTCTCCCCCTCACCTAGCCTGCTGTTGTCCTCAATCCTGGGTCAGCTATTCATTGCCTTAACATCTGGAGCACACAGGTCCAGCTTCCATACCACAGTTCCCTCAAGATCTGCACTCAGGCCATGGCAACATCAAAGGTAAGTCTCTTTTTACCATCCTGCTGCGTGAAGACACCCTGGTAATTGGTCTTATTCTGAATGCAAGTAGAACTGGGTTACATGCAATAGAATAGGCCAGAGAGAGAGAGAGAGAGAGAGAGAGAGAGAGAGAGAGAGAGAGAGAGAGAGAGAGAGAGAGAGAGAGAGAGAGAGAGAGCTCTGTCTGAATTCTGATATATCAGGCTGAAGATGTTAGAAGTTTGTTGGTAGTGAAGGATGGTTTGGTTCCCCCTTTCCAGGAACAGATAGGAGGACATTTCTAAGTGTCACTCAAATTTACAGAAAGATAGAAACCTTCTCATCAAATAACTGTACAAGGAAGCTGTATAAAATGGTGTAATGTGGATTAACTTGTCTTAAACTCCTTGTTAAATGCAAAATGAGTCCCTATTAGGGTTAAAAATTATTGTAAAATTATAGATTAAAATTGTAATGTATATTACTGCATTATATTTTACTTATGAATGTGGATTTAATTGTTAATTTACTGCAATTAATTATATAAAACGTGTGCGTTAATTCCATAGTAAAACTACGCATTTCCCAACCATCAGAGCAATTCAAGCTTTAAGTATATGTAAATTTTTTTTTTTTTTTTTTTATAAGTACCTTCAGCAGGGGGCAGTCAGTGTGCCTCAGCAAACCTTACAAGCAGTGCAGCCACAGAATGAGAGCCAGGTTGCATTCTTGACAGCTGGGCGAAGCATAACAGAATGTTTCTGGAGACACAATTTTTAGAAGAAGAAAGAAAACGTGTTTCTTGCATTAATATACGAGAAACTACTTTTCCCTATCTGTCACTCACGCGACGTTGAGTCGATGAAGTGACACTAGGGGTCACTCTTGGGAGCCCCAAACACCTCGCAACCACTCATTCAGATTATCTCTTCGGAGCCAAGCGGTTGTGTTTCAGCGAGCTGAATTCCTCCGCTGATCCATTCACCTCTACAAAAGCTGTTGGATTTATTGGGCATTACAGCGGCTTCTCCCCTTCGTGCACCGGTGGAGTGCAGAGAATGTCCCTGGGCACTTCGACAGTCTAAAAGAATATATATTCTTGCAATAAAAGAGTATATTTTCCCACTAAAAGAGTGACACTGACGGAGAGCGTCTTTTTAAAGATGCCTCTCCGTCTGTGTTTATTTCCTGGTTGCGGTCGTTACCTCTCTGCTTCCGATGGCCACGATCGCTGTCTTATGTGCTTGGGCACTGCCCATGTGGAGACAGCGTTCGTGGACAGGTCATGTTCTCACTGCGAGGGCATAACCATGACAACGCTGCGGTTGCGTCTTTCCTTCATTAGAGGGAAAGCCACCCCAGTGGCTCCCCGCCTCGGTCCTTCTACCTATGGGTTTGAGGCCACTTTGGTTAGCACTGGGGGCAATTTGGCAACCCCAATGGGAGCCACTCCGCCGGGTAACCTCCCACGGACCTCCCATTCCCCAGTACGCTCGACCGCCGGCTCGTCTCAAGGCGAGTTCGTGATCTCATTCAGCGCTCACGAAGTGTATGAGCTTCCAATCGCAGCATCGGAGAGAGGGCTGGTCCAGTCTGATGCTGAGGACTCGTCTGGGCTCCCACCTTTGGGTGCGGTCACCCAGTCACAGGTCGACATGGAGCTGGCGGCCATGCTTGCCCGGGCGGCTGTAAGCATTGGGCTGGAATGGAACCCTCCACTCCCCCCTGAACCCTCGTGGCTTGACGATTGGTTCCTGGGCTCAGAACACCACTCACGGCCATGCCCCGCCCTGGTCCCTTTCTTCCCGGAGGTGCATGAGGAGCTCATGAGGTTGTGGCGGACACCTTTCACTACCTGGACCCGGTCTCTGAGCTCCTCCGCTCTCACTACCCTCGACGGTGGGGCTGCCAGGGGGTACTCAGTGATTCCCCAGGTGGATAAGGCGGATCCGGTGCATCTGTGCCCGCAAAATGCCGCCACTTGGCATAACCGCCCAAGACTCCCATCCAGCGCCTGTAGGTTTGTGTTGTCTCTGGCGACTAAAGCCTACTCCTATGGCCGCCTCCGCCCTGCACGCCATGGCTCTCCTGCAGGTGCACCAAGCCAAGGCGCTAAGAGAACTGCACGAGGGTAGTTCTGACCCGGGATTGATGCAGGAGCTGCGTTCGGCAACCGATCTCGCCCTCCGGGCGACGAAGGTCACGGCGTGGACTTTCGGGCAGGCGATGTCTACCCTGGTGGTCCAGGAGCGCCACCTATGGCTTATCTTGGTTGAGATGAGGGATGCTGACAAGGTATGGTTCCCTATTCGGCAACACCGTCGAGGACTTTACCCAGCAGTTCTCAGCGGTTAAGCAGACGGAGGCTTTTCAGCATATCCTGCGCCAGCGTGGACCAAGATCCTGCACCCCATCTGCTCATCACCAGGGGCCAGCGGCCCAGCCCTGGCATAGAGCCACCAGCAGGAAGGTTTCTAGCCACCCCTGAGACGGGCGACCCAGGCACGTGGAGACCTGCTGCAGGCCTAGAGATGGTAAGCAGACCACTCCATCACCCGGTGGAGGGCTGGGAGGAGAATCCTTTTTTGCCTTTTCTTTGATTTGCCGCATGCCCGAATGGCTGCGGTACCCACATGTTCAGAAAAGGAGCGGATTCCTCATTTCCTGGGTCACACAGCCAGTGTTTATGACCATCATTATTGCTATCGCCGGACACCGCACATTTATGGCAGGCACGACGCTGCGGATGCGGGCCCCCCGCCCCTGCGTGCCCAGCTGCGGCACAACACAACCGCACGTGTGGTTGTGACGGGTTATGAGGACGATTCCCTCCTCTCCCATTGCTGACCGGTCCTATGGTGGGTACCCGGAGCCAGGTAAGTGCTTGATTGTCCCCAGACTCAGCATGGCCACAAGTTCGGGGTCCGAGCCCCCTCAACATGACGCCTCTGGCTGTGGCTGGGGCGCCGTGTACAATGGGCACACAGCCGCAGGCTCCTGGACAGGGCCATGACTGCATTGGCATGTCAACTGCCTCGAGTTTCTGGCAGTGTTGCTCGCCCTGTGGAGGCTTTGGCCATTGATCCAGGGCAAGCACATGTTGGTCCGGATGGACAACATGGCGATGGTAGCATACAGTAGCAGCCAAAGTGGCTTGCGCTCGCATCACATCTCCTCCTCTGGTGTCAGCAGTGACTCAAGTTGTTGCGAGCCACTCACATCCCGGGTGACCTCGACAGCGCGACAGACGCACTGTCACGACAGGTCACACTCGGGAGAGTGGAGACTCCACCCCCAGGTGGTCCAGCTGGTTTGGAGGCGATTCGGTCAAGCGCAGGTAAGCCTGTTCGCTTCCCAGGAATCCTCACACTGCCCGCTCTGGTAAGCCCTGTCCGAGGCTTCCCTCAGCACAGATGCACTGGCACACAGCTGGCCCCTGGGGGCCACACTAGTATGCGTTCCCCTCCCCAGTGAGCCTACTTGCACAGACCCTGTGCAAGGTTAGGGAGGATGAGGAGCAGGTCATCCTAGTGGCACCCTACTGGCCCACCCAGACTTGGGTCTCGGACCTCACACTCCTCGCGAAAGCCCCTCCCTGGCGAATTCCCCTGAGGAGGGTTCTCCTCTCACAGGGACGGGGCACCATCTGGCACCCGCGACCAGACCTCTGGAATGTTCATGTCTGGCCCTAGGACAGGATGCGGAAGACCTAAGTTGCCTACCACCCGCGGTGGTAGACACAATCACTCAGGATAGGGCTCCCTCTACGAGGCGCCTGTACACCTTGCAGTGGGGTCTGTTCGCTAAGTGGTGTTCTTCCCGATATGAAGACCCCTCGGAGATGCGCAGACATCTGCAGGGCAGCGGGCTGGGCAACATCCAACACCTTTGCGAGGTTCTACAATCTCCGGGTTGAGCCGGTTTCATCCCATGTGTTGTCAGGTACGAACAGGTAAGTTTTCGGGACAACTGGCCGGGTGTACCATTTGCGCATAGCGCCTTCCCCCTCCTGGAGGCAGAGACATGTGCTTTTACCCCCCAGCCGTGTTCACGAGGTTGTGGACCCTGGATGTCCTTCCTCCTTAGCCCTGTGGCAGGCGAGTTAGTGGAGAGACTCGATGCCGGCCCAGCACGTGTGCTAATATGGCCCTGTGTTGGGGTAGGTGCTCCATATGCACCGGTTGCCAGTATGTAACCCCATGTGATGTATCTTCCGCAAGACAGTTTCCCCATTGGTAAACCCACGTTTTCCTTGGGCAGAGTTCCCTCTGCCACCAGTCACCATGTTTTAGAGCTCCTCCCCTCTGGGTAGGACACACCACGGGGACTTCTCCACGTGCAACACTGCCGACAAGCTCGGTAAGACCATGTGACGTATTTCCACACAATTACCTCCCCTTTGGGTAGGGTGTGGTCTCTGCAGTGTCTTCCCCTTGGGAAGGGACACCTCCCTGACACGGACACTTAATGGCCCCCAGCTGAACATGATTTCCATTCTTTTTTGGGGAGAAAGAAAAAGAGAAGAGGCCATGGCTGGGGCAGCCTTTCCCCATTTTTGGGCAGTCGACTTGTCCCCAAGGTGCAGGGGACCGTACGATGCTTGTAGGAGCGTTGGGGAAGGTTACATGATGGCTAGGTGCGCTGGCTATGAGGCACACAATGGCCTGCCCGTCTCACACCGCCAGGCCACGTAACACAGTTCAGCTAGTTGTGGCATTTCGTATAGGGACCCCTAGTGTCACTACATCGACACAACGTCGAGTGAGAGACAGATCGGGAACTTCTTGGTTACTTTCGTAACCTTCGTTCCCTGATGGAGGGAACGAGACGTTGTGTCCTTCCTGCCACAACACTGAACTACCCTCTGAAATGGCCGTGAACTTGTCTCAGCTCCTCAGCACAAAACCTGAATGAGTGGTTGCAAGCCAGCTCCTTTTATACCTGTATGTCTGGGGGAGTGGCATGCAAATTCCACTCACCAATTCCCATTGGCCTTTTCTCAAAGATCAGAGGTGTTTGGGGCTCCCAAGAGTGACCACTAGTGTCACTACATCGACACAACGTCTCATTCCCTCCATCAGGGAATGGAGGTTACAAAAGTAACCAAGACGTTATCTTGACACAGCATCATAAAAATGCAGTGTTTATGACGGTGAAAACAAGTGATGCTCCAAAAGCGTCTGTCTGAAACACATGTGCAGTACATAGACAACAATTAAAAATTGTGCAGATGGAATATTTTAACACATGCTGTGAGAACAGGACAGACTGAACAAATGCAAAAAAAAATTGCTGTCGACTGTAGGCTTGTTCAGTGATATGGGAATAAAACAAACAATATTTTGACATCTAAAGCCACATTTTGTATTATCTAATCAATGCTTTACTCGTCTGTCTCAATATTGCAATATATTTCAGTCTGAATATCAACATTATTATGTTTATTGTGGCCCCTACACATATAGAATAGGCCCAAGAGAGAGAGAGAGAGAGAGAGCGAGAGAGAGAGAGCTCTGTCTGAATTATGATATGTCAGGCTGAAGCTGTTAGAAGTTTGTTGGTAGAGAAGGATGGTTTGGTTCCCCCTTTGCCGGAACAATCTTTAAAGACCAGACTTGTTGTCTGACTGTACTCTGTAATGATGGATTTATTTTTGTGTGCTAGCACGTAGATTGTGTATTATTGACCCCATCTGTGTTGATTTAGTATGGAGGAGAATATATGATATGTGGTTATTTTGTCATATTCATGTCAAAGTCTTAAATTTATCATGTTATATTTGGTAGGTTAATCAGTTCGTCTTTGCAATATTCTGGTCTCATAATGACTCTCTAGAGGATTTATCAATGAACACGTATGTATCGAAAACCCATATTTCCTTGCTCACACACCCCTGTCAGCCACTAAAGTAAACACCCTTTGAATGCACTCTTCAAAAGATCAACAATGCTGTCTTGGGTTTGGTTCAGATTTGAGTCTAAACTAAGTGTATGAACTCTCAAAACAGTCATTAGTGATCTGTCTAGCTATTATGGGTTTGCGTGTCTGAGCAGCCAGAAAGACATGTCCTGAAAGGTTAAACACTGGTGTGACAGTCAAGGGGGGCCTGGGTAGCTTAGTGGTAAAGACATTGGCTACCACCCCTGGAGTTCACTAGTTCAAATCCCAGGGTGTGCTGAGTGACTCCAGCCAGGTCTCCTAAGCAACTAAATTGGCCCAGTTGCTAGGGAGGGTAGAATCACATGGGGTAACCTCCTCATGATCACCATAATGTGGTTCATTCTCAGTGGGGTGTGTGGTGAGTTGAACATGGTTGCTACAGTGGTTGGCATGAAGCCTGCATTATATTTTACTTAGGGATGTCAATTCAATTGTTAATTTAGTGTTATTATTATATAAAAAATTACGCACAATTGTTTGTTTTTTTACGCAATTAATTAATCAACCCTGACGTGTACGTTAATTCCATAATAAAAATACGCATTACCCAACCATTGGAGCAATTCAAGCTTTAAGTATATGTAATTTTGTTTTGTTTTTTTTATAAGTACCTTCAGCAGGGGGCAGTCAGGGTGCCTCAGCTAACCTTACAAGCAGTGCAGCCACAAAATGAGAGCAAGGTTGCATTCTTGACAGCTGGGCGAAGCACAACAGAATGCTTCTGTTGATGCAATTTTTAGAAGAAGAAAAAAACGTGTTTCTTACATTAATTTCTGAGAAACTACTTTTATCTTGACACAGAATCCTAAAAATGCAGTGTTTATGATGGTGAAAACAAGTGATGTTCCAAAAGTGTCCGTCTGAAACACATGTGCATTACATAGACTGACAATTAAAAATTGTGCAGATGGAACGTTTTAACACATGCTGTGAGAACAGGACAGATTGAACGCATGCAAAAAAAACAACAAAAAAAAACAATTTGGTGTCTACTGCAGGCTTGCTCAATGATATGAGAATAAAACAAACAATATTTTGGCATATAAAGCCACATTTTGTATTAGCTAATTAATGCTTTACTCATCTGCCTCAATAATGCAATATATTTCAGTCTGAATATCAACATTATTATGTTTATTGTGGCCCCTATAGGCCCAAGAGAGAGAGAGAGCTCTGTCTGAATTATGTTATGTCAGGCTGAAGATGTTAGAAGTTTGTTGGTAGAGAAGGATGGTTTGGTTCCCCCTTTGCAGGAACAATCTTTAAAGACCAGACCTGTTGTCTGACTGTACGCTGTAATGATGGATTTATGTTTGTGTGCTAGCACGTAGATTGTGTATTATTGACCCCATCTGTGTTGATTTAGTATGGAGGAGAATACATGATATGTGGTTATTTTGTCATATTCATGTCAAAGTCTTACATTTATCATGTTATTTGGTAGGATAATCAGTTCGTTTTTGCAATATTCTGGTCTCATAGTGACTCTCTAGAGGATTTATCAATGAACACATATGTATAGAAAACCCATATTTCCATGCTTACACACCCCTGTCAGCCACTAAAGTAAACACTCTTTGAATGCACTCTTCAAAAAACTCAACAATGCTCTCTTGGGTTTGGTTAATGTTTTAGTCTAAACTAAGTGTATGAACTCTCAAAACAGTCAGTAGTGATTTGTCTAGCTATTATGGGTTTGCGTGTCCGAGCAGCCAGAATGACAAGCCCCGAAAGGTTAAATAAACACTGGTGTGACAGTCATCCAGGACTCTTGACAAAGAACTCCTGCAGACAGTTATAAAATCCTTGAAAGAAAGATAGAAATCTTTCCATCAAATAACTGAACATGGAAGCTGTATAAAATGGTGTAATGTGGATTAACTTGTCTTTACACTCCTTGTTAAATGCAAAATGGGTCCCTATTAGGGTTGCGCGGTAGAACGGTGCTACGGTGGTATCGCGATACTAAGCTTCAAAATACTTTTTTTTAAAACAGTACTACCAGTAGTACTGAAAGTTATGTTGTATGTGTGGTAGTAAACATGATTTTTGCTAAAACCTTCATTTAAATCAGACCTACTGTATGTCTGCAATGACATTAAAAAATATAGTCTTTTCGAGTTGCGCCCCCTTCACGCAGTGCCCTTTAAGAGCACAAAATGCTGTTTATAATTTGTCCCTTATATGTTATTGTTTATTTTTCAATTAGTGGTTTTCCCATGCTTCAAACACACACGTCTGAATCCCAGCATGTTAATTTGGTGGTCGTGTCTCCTAATGGGTAATATGGATTTAAGTAAAATTCGGAGAGTGAGAAGCACTTTACACAACACAATTCACGTAACTAGATTTGGAATTATTTTGGGGTTTGCCTGATGAGGCCGGGAAAACCCATCTGCTGTGAATGCCTACAGAGATTTCAAGCCAAAAGGGGAAAAACCTAAATGCTTTATCTTAACATTAACAGATTTACTATTTCTCTGAAAAATCGAACGTTGCACTCGTTTAATTTTTTTCCCTATTACAAATGCATTGTGGCGGTAACTTCACAAATTTCGCACTTATGATTAGATCACGTCCCCGAGGCATGCGATCAAACCGGTCTATGTGTAATCTGCATTCGTGCTGCTGTTTACCAGGAGACCGGGATCTGAAGCGGTTATAATAACGAAACAGCTGCTCAAAACAGTCTTTTTAACATTACAACCCTCACAAAAATGTCCTGTGGTATTCATATGGTACTACTGCAAAACAGCACAAATTTACCACACAACATCTGAACGGAGCAGATTATAACAGCATTACCTCAGCACTTTCTATTGTACAGTATCACAAGAGTTAACCATAAGATGCAGTCTGTATTTTTTTATTTATTTATTTTCTATTGTTTTGGTGTGGTATTACCAAAACATCTGAACAGAGCTGATTATGACAGGGCTATCACAGCATGTTCTTTTGTGCAATATCACAAGAATGTACTATAAGAACCAGTATTTTTATTGGTTTGTGTAGTGTTATCAAAACATTGAAAATCACCAGGAATTGGTGCTGCGTCTTTTTTGCATTATAAGCTAACACATATGATAGCTTCATGCTAACCTTGTGCGACCTTCGGGACATTTTTGTCTTTTTCATTTTTGTTTTTTCGATCATTTTTGCTGTGCTAATGCCAACGGCATACATTTTGCCAAAGGTGTGTATTTTTGGGGGAATTTTTATATTTCAACCTAAGTTCCTATAATACATCTATAATTCACTGTGTACACAAAATAGTCACACTCAGGACCCTAAGGACAAAACATTTCCCAATTGAAACCCATTAAAACTGCAATATTTGATCCCAGTGCCATTAAAGCATAAAATCATGAATTCTATGATATTATGCTTTCATTCAAGAGCCCTGGCTTCAAAATTTCAATTTTCCATTTCCTATTTTCTGTTTGCTGTATTATAGAGCACTGCAGGCCAGTTAAATAAATGATGCAGCTAAAATTGTGTGGGTGTGTTGGTATGGATGTCAGAGTGTGTTTTGTATGTGTGCATTGAGAAATTTGTGTGTAAAAAACAACAGTGGCATTATGCAAACAAACTGGCATTTAAAGGGTCAAAATCCTGAAAATGAATGAATATTTGGAAGTTATGATCAGTGAAAGTGGAAAATAATATTAATATATAATATTTTTATGGCAGTTTTTTTTTTTTTTTTTAAAATCTGACAGTGCACAAAAAATTCTAATGCATCAAAATCAATGTTGTTGCTAATCATTGACATATCCCAAACTGTGATAATCCCCCCCAAAATAAAAAAAATAAAATAAAATTCCCCTTAGCATTTAGTATATGTGTCACGTCACAACACAGACACAGAAGAATGGTTGAACCCAATAGCAGGAGCTTGATTGAAGAAGACTTTTCAGGTAAGTCAAACATTATAGGAGAGACTGGTAACTTAGCTTAAAGTGACAGAGTTCGTGTTTCCAGGGAGACTGCAGAAGGAGCACCTCTCCAGGAGGAAGATGAGCCCTTGGGATCTCTGAGACGAGGAATTTCGAGGACACGAATGGAGTGCTCCCCCCCCCCAGCCCAAAGGGTGACTCCTGGCGCCCAAAGATGGATGAGGAGGGGCAGGAAGGAACAGATGACAGGGAAGGATCCAGGAGGCTATTATGAGGCCAAGGAGGAATTGGCGGATGATCCAGTGGCCAGGGAGGAGTCTGTGGATGACCAGGAGGCCAGGGATGTAACCGCATGGCAGGGCTGGATCAGGCGGCCACAGGGCAGGGACTGGGTCAGGAGGCCTGGGGGGTGGCCACAGAGCAGGGACAGGGTCAGGAGGCTTGGGAGGTGATTTGGTCACAGTAGGTGGAGACTCAGGAGGCGGAGCCATAGGCGGATCCGGTAGCAGAGCAACAGGAGTAGGGGTTGGAGGGTTAGGAGGTGGAGACCGTGGTGAAGCAGGCTGAATCATAGGAGGTGGAGTTTCTGAGGTTGAGGGCGGAGCCATGGAAGACACTGAGGGCAGAGCCGAGGGAGGCTTGATGAAGGCAGGTGGAGCAACAGGAGTAGGGATGAGAGGTTTAGGAGGTGGAGACCATGGTGGAGCAGGCTGAACCGTAGGAGATGGAAGTTTTTGGGGTTGAGGGCAGAGCCATGGAAGACACTGAGGGCGGAGCCGTGGAAGGCTCGACGAAGGCATGCGGGGCCAGGAGAGGCTTGATAGGTGGAGCCATGGGAGGCGGAGCCATTGAAGGCTCGAGGGTCGGAGCCATGGAAGGTGGAGCCGTGAGAGGCTCGAGGGGTGAAGCCATAGAAGGTGGAGTTATAGGAGGCAGAGTCAGGGAATCGAGGGGTGAAGCCATGGAAGGTGGAGCCAAGGTAGGCGGAGTCATGGGAGGCGGAGTCATGGGAGGCTCGAGGGACGAGGCCGTGGGAGGCTTGGAGCAAGGAGCCGTGGAAGGCTTGGAAGCAAGGAGCCATGGAAGGCTTGGGAGCAAGGAGCCATGGAAGGCTTGGGAGCAAGGAGCCGTGGAAGGCTGCACAGGCAGTGGCCGGGGAGCTGCCTCCATGGATGTAAGTGCTAGCATCGACTGAGGAATGGGAGTCCTTTTCCTTCTCCTCCTCCTCTGGACAGCTAGGAGCACTGTTGAGGGAACGGTTGAGACTACAGGCATCGGCTCTGGGACGGTCGAGGCTATAGGCATCGGCGCTGGCTCATTTACCGTGGCAGACGTGGGCGCTGGCTTGTTTACCGTGGCAGGCGTGGGCACTGGTAGTGGCCCGGGGTTCCCATCATAACCCACAGTGTGCGGGGGGAATGTGACCTCCGTGGTCATTGCCGCTGACTGCTGCGGGGGAATCAACCACCGGAGCTTGGAGAGGGTTAGCCCCTAAAAAATTTATTTAGGGGGAATGTTGGGATAGGAGTTAACTTGGGGTTCGATAATGGTGAGGGGTAATGGATGGCCAGCGTCACTCTGACATATTCCTCAAAGGAAAGATTACCCACGTCTGGAAGGGTTGTAATTCGGTGAAAGTTCAGTCCCATTCTGTAAATGGATCTGAGGTAGGAGTCTGATATAGTGGTTGGGGTAACGAGTTGACAGAACTTAGATGTGTATTCCAGGAGAGGAAGATCTTGTTTAAATAGCTCCAGAAGTGAACTAGTCAGCTCCATAATCCTTACAAATGTGCTCTGTGTTGGTGGAATAGAGAAGAGCGCTGGTGTCGCCACTGAACTGGGAACATACATCGAGGTAGAATATGCGGAAGTAGCGGAGGCTGTGGCCGCAGAGGTATCGTTCGGGCTTTCCTGAGGTATTACTGGAGAGTTAGTAGTTGCTGCGGTGAGTAATGTCTGTCGTAATTGATTTACCAGAGTGTCAGTTGTTTTATTGAAGGTGCTCAGATCGGCTCCCGCTGGATTCATGGTGGTCTAGTCTTCTGTTACGTCACAACACAGACACAGAAAAATGGTTGAACCCAATAGCAGGAGCTTTATTGAAGAAGAAGACTTTTCAGGTAAGTCAAACATTATAGGACAGATTATTTGTGTTTCCAGGGAGATTGCGGAAGGAGCGCCACTCCAGGAAGTCAGAGGAGGAAGATGAGCCCTTGGGATCTCTGAGACAAGGAATTTCGGGGACACGAATGGAGATTCACGTAAGTAGAGTATACAGGAAGAGCAGGTAAGTCTGAGTGTTCCTAGCGGAGACTAGACGGGAACACTCAAACTTGTAGATGGAGTGACGGATTGAGTATTTATGCAGGGAATGGGATTGAGTGCTGGATTGGGATCAGGTGTGAGCGATTAGTGCTTCAGGGAGAGAGAGCGGAGTGTGGAGTGAGAGAGTGAGTCTGATGTGGATGTGACAATATGGAAAACATTTTTTTTTTTTTCATAAAAAACAACAGTGGCATTATATAAACAAACTGGCATTTAAAGGGTTAAAATCCTGGAAATTAATGAATATTTGGTAGTTATGATCAGGACTGGTGTTGGTTAAAAAAATTAATTCATTGAAAGTGGAAAATAATATTAATATATAATATTATTAATGCAGTTTTTTGACGCTGACATTTTTGTCCTCTAAGGACCCCTGAGTAACTTTTTTAAATTGACACACAAGGGTTAAACAATCATGCTAATTGTTCTGGGTTTGTTGTGCCTGAAAATGTTCGACATTCATTCAGTTGGTTTGTCCTGTGTTGTTGTTGGATTTAGTCAAAGAGACAGACAGTAACGTTTTCCAATGTCTTCTTTACACGTATCTGAATGTAAAAATGATAAAAATATACTGTATGAATAGCATGTGTCTTTGGATCTGGAGTACTATATTACACAAAGTTTCATGTCTCTACGCCTTACAGTTTGGTCAGCACGATCAGTTTTAAGGCAGAAGAAAAATAATAATAAAAATCTTAGTAAAAACAATAGGATTTCAACGCTTCACACTTGAACCCATAATTGTCTGTTAAAAAACATGGAAGACCGACAATCTTGTGACACTCTTGTGAAAGTGATCTTAATAAAATGAAAACTGGTATTCTTGGTTTAAATGGTATATTTAGGTTTATAATTTTTTTTTTTAAACTAGAAGCACCATGCACAGCAGGTTCAACCATGTCATTGTTAATGTACTCGTATTCGAAAATATGAAACAATGACTGATACTAAGTATGAGTATTTACACCCTAGTATAATCCTGTGCCAAGTACTACTGAGTAGAATCAAACCGATTAATTATTTTTCAGTAATTCAAAGGCCATCATCAGTAATTCCTTAAATTATGCAGTGACATTCAGCTAAGCTGTTCTTTTTTCCCTTGCAGAAAAGGTGAGATGTTCTTTCCCGGAGGTTGATACAAGATCCCTAAAAGAGGCAGCTCAGAACAAACTCTCAAATGAGCGAAAGCTTTTTACTCGTGAGATGTGTTAATTTTTGTATTTATTTTTTAATGTTTAAATGTTTTGTAAATATAGATGCATTTCCTTGCTTCAGTCCATGTTGCTTTTTACCCTAGTTTGTAGGGTAATAATGAGATATATGATGTTTACATTGTGAATAAATGTTGGAAATACCAAGTATGGTGTGTCACATATTCAATTTACATGATCTAGCACCATGTGTATTAACTTAACTATGCAAGTAATACCACACGGTTATTATATAGAAACCACATTATTCTTGTAGGAATACCAGAGTATTGCAGAGCAATTCCTAAAAAAACAATAAAGCAAAATGATTACAGGAATACCACAGAATACTATAAAAAATACAACAATTGGACCACAGGTTTATTACAGGAAAGCCAGATATTTTTGCAAAAAATGTGACAGTGGTACCACAGGTTTATTACAGGAAAGTCAGATATTACTGCAGAAATGTGACAGTGGTACCACAGTTGTATTAAAGGAAAGCCAGATATTTCTGCAGAAATGTGACAGTGGTACCACAGGTGTATTACAGGAAAGTCAGATATTACTGCAGAAATGTGACAGTGGTACCACAGTTTTTTTTTTTTTACAGGAAAGCCAGATATTTCTGCAGAAATGTGACAGTGGTCCAACAGGTTTATTACAGGAAAGCCAGATATTACTGCAGAAATGTGACAGTGGTCCCACAGGTTTATTACAGGAAAGCCAGATATTACTGCAGAAATGTGACAGTGGTCCCACAGGTTTATTACAGGAAAGCCAGATATTTCTGCAGAAATGTGACAGTGGTCCCACAGGTTTATTACAGGAAAGCCAGATATTTCTGCAGAAATGTGACAGTGGTACCACAGGTTTATTACAGGAAAGCCAGATATTACTGCAGAAATGTGACAGTGGTGCCACAGGTTTATTACAGGAAAGCCAGATATTTCTGCAGAAATGTGACAGTAGAACCACAAGAATATCACAGGAATATTACATACTGTACAACACAAAATCATGTGGAAAAGCGTCCCAAAAAACAACATACATACCACACAATTACCACTCTGTAACGTTGCCGCTGGCAATGACAAAGACGATGAATACGATGATGTGTGATGAACCCAGTTCAAAGTGCAGTTTATTTTACAAGCGTGGAATCCTAAAATAAAAAACCAAACATGAACGAAACAAAACATGAACATGAATGACTTGACTTAGTTACACCAAACAATGTTACATTAACAATACCTGAAAATGGACAATGGCAAACATGAGGCTTAAATACATGGACAAGGGAGAAACATGACAATGATAACCAACGACAAGACAGAACTGATAACAAGGTAACAAGACAATAAACCAATGAAAACAAGACACATGAACATGGAGGGAAACATGAAATCACATGACAGGAACAAACATGGCATGGAACAAAACACATACAACCCTGACACACACCAGATTTTTGTAGTAACCTTGATGTTTTACCCATGAACGTTTTTTAAGGGAATATCTTTATTTTTATTTTACCAACATTCAGATAATCACAGAAATAATGGAATAAAAGTTTAAAGACATTGCCGTTTGAACTGGCTGTTTTTATGCGGGGAATAATTTTATTTTTTTTTTTTACATCAAACTAAGAATCTATTAGGTAACAAGTTAGTCCATTTGAGCCTTCTCCCTGTTCATCCATCTGTTATTTTCACCACTTCCGGAGCAACAAGGGGAATTTCTAAGAACCACCTTTGCTATGACAAATTGTGTTAAGAATTAGCACACTATCGTGTGATATCGTGATACTACTTCGTATCATGATACATTAGCTGGTATAGTATTGTAACATATGATTATGGTATCGTGACAACCCTAGTCCCTTTATCAAAATATAATTATCATAAATCCATATCAACAATGTAATTACTGTAACAAGTACATCCAGACAGATCATTCACCTTGTCTCCTATAGATGGTGCTGTATGGCACTTTAACAGTTTTGACCTTGATGAGCTTCGGTCTCAGTGCCCCTCCAGTAGAGTCAGACCTTGCAGGATATGGCCTGGAGAATTACGATGTGTACTCAAACACATGGGATCTGGATTCCTACGGAGAGACTTATGATTATGACGACCTGGATGAGGAGGTATGTGGAGGTTGCAGGAGCTAAAGTAGAGGGAATGGGAAAGACAGCTTAATATAGCCCTTCTCTATAATTATGCAACCCCTTCAGTCAATATGTAAAAATTAAAAACTCTACATAGGCCTTGTTCAAAGTCAAATTCTTTGCCTATCCGACTCAAATCTGTTTATTTTTATTTATTTATTTGTAGTCAATAACCATTGTGAAGTCTTTGGCCCTTTTTTAAATAGCCAATAGCCTTTAGTTTTCATATATCAGCCCTGAACCATGCTTTGCCACTTGCTATTGCTAGTCAGAGGCAGGTGGTATTAGGGGGAGGTAACAATCTTATTCTAGAGAGCATTTGATTGGACATAAATTTGCATACACCCCCACAAACAAGATGAGTCATCGATATGTTTTCCTAGAGAAAAATAAAGTCTGACAATTGTAAATGTGTATCTACTAAATGTTAATTTTGGAACAGTTCACCTAAAACTGAAAATTCTGTCATACTTTACTCACTCTCATGGTTCCAAACCCATATGACTTTCTTTCTTATGTGCAACACAAAAGAAGATATTTTTAATGAATATTGCAGGCTACCTTTTAAATAAAATGGCAGTGGATAATACTTCACTTTACAGCTTAAAGAGGACTGAAATGTATTATAAAATTAGTCAATGTGGCTTGTGCATCACATTCCAAATCTACTGAAAGCAAGCAATTTTTTTTGTTATTTTAAAGAAAATTAATTTTTGTGGCAATTAACACCATGCCACAAATGCTGTCAATTGAGCCCGACCCGGAACATCCCTCCAACTTGAGGCTGTGTCTTAAAACACAATTGAAACTTGAAAAATGTGTCCAGTATCGAATCAATATGGAACACGATTTGTCCCGTATTTAAGCGGGTTAGATGGTGTCACAGTGAAATTGTTCCAAATCGTTAATTTAGCCTTGATATTTGTTGGTAATTTTACCTACGGTAAGGAAGGGACAGTCTGAAAAGTCCAAACATGGATCTAAAATGTAACGTAAATGTAAATGGATCACACATAGTGCTAAAACTGTGGAGGATGTAGTAAGAGACCATCTGAAAACATCAAGCCAACGAAAAAAACTACATATCCCATCATTAGATGTGGCACATGAGACTGATAAAATACATAAAGCATTAATTACACACCTAATGCACAGTAGTGTCACTTCATCATTTTGTTGTTTTGGTGCTAAAAAAGCTTCCTGCCTTTGCCTGTAAGTGAAAAAGAGAGAAAGAAATATGAAACAGGTACATCGTATGCCTTCAAAAGACTTGGAATATGACATAGGATACTCATGGACTACTTTTATGATAACTTTGTGTGCATTTATAGGCTTTAAAGTGATCTCGATGGTACAGATGGTCTCAAAGTTTATAGACCCAATTTTGATTTCATGGGGTCTTTTAGAACCCCAAGTGTCATTATAAACTTGTTTACTGTGTGGATGTTATGTTATGTTTTTTCATATTGCATTCTCTTTCTCCTTACAGATTGAAGTTGGAACGCTGGCCCCTCCTCCATCTGTCACTCAGCCACCTGCCACAGTTCCTCCTGAGGACTATGTGGAGGAAGTGACGCTGCCACCCCACCCAAAAATGTCACCTGCTACTCTAGACTTTTGCGGACCAGGACTGTTTGGGCCTGATACAGGATTAGGTAGATGAATCATTGGTTGACCATGGTAAAAAATGAATTTTCTGTAACAGTTGTGAGTCTTGTGCCCTCTAGTGGCCTAAAATGGCATAACACAGTCCTCTCCCTATCTACTGCAGGGATGCCCTCTTGTCTGCTGTGTGTGTGTGTATCAGTGGCAGTGTACACTGCGATGACTCAGAGCTGACTCAGATCCCCCCTCTACCCAAAGACACCACACACTTCTACGCTCGCTTCAACAAGATCACTGAGGTAAAGGCCAAGGACTACATCAATCTAAGTAAAACTTGAAATTTCCTTCTCCTTGCAAATTTGGAGGTTGTTTTTTTAAACACAAATTTACATGAATTGCATTTAGTGTTCGCTATTAAAAATCTCAAGTCTAAGAGTAAATAAAGGTGTTTTCAAGCAGGTTTACCAAACACTCCCCCTATCTTCCATTAGTCAGAAAAACAGATAGTCCTGCCACAAACTCACGCCATTGAGCCAATGTTGCTGTGTCTGGCTGGGGTGTGCTTCCCGTACGACGATGTAACTCACTGCTTAACCACCATAGTATGATGCATCATTGGTGAAATTAACCAGCTAGACGCAAATGTTTCCAAAATCCGTAGTAACTATCTCGAACATCCATTGTTCGAACCACGTTGATTCAACAATATAGAGCTGTCATAAATTGCGTAATGCAAGGGGTGGAGTAATAACTTATGCGGACATCAAAATATAATAGCTCATTTACACTTACACCAGAAAGCTTTGCAATGCATGAAAGCTGCTGATGAGACGAAAGCGGCTTGCACTGTGTAATGCAACAGATACATTGCACTGCAATAGTGGGATTTCACTCTACATCAGACTTCAGGGTTCACCGAAGCACATATGCACATGTGCACTCTTCAAAAACATATAAACAGCACTTATGCATTAACTTAAACACACAAAAGCCGTGTTCTTCGACAGAAACCGTGTGTGATAAAGCACTTTCAGTTAACAGTCTTTAATCCCTTAAATGGCTGCAGCGACGTATCAGAACGCCACTTTCTGCAAAACCCCGGAGTAAGGAGTTTTCTCAAATGCATGTAAACGTGGTCAGAGAGACAGAATGAAAGATATATAGTAATAATGGTAGTAAGTTAGTAACCATGTTTTTTTGGCAGTTTTAATGCAATTAAACATGGGTTTACTACAGTAATATGATGTTAATATATTAACCATGTTTTAATTTTGTGGTAAAATTATGATTACTGTAGTAAAACCATGGTTAATTTTTGTAAGGGAAGGTTAGGGTTAGGTTTTGGGGTAGGGGTTGGTGAAGGGTGTCTGTGGGACTCTAAATAAACACAATAAACACACTGCAGTGATGCCTCTATACTGTAGGTTAGTATTTAATAAGGAGTGCAAATAGTATCTGCCACTGTTTGCAGCAGGGTGAAAATAGCATCTAACACTATTTGCACTTAGTGAAAAGAAGATGCTTTTTGTTGCTGTTTACACTTAGTGCAAATGGAATATATCGCTTTCACTAATAAGCAAAACTTATTTCGATATTAAGTATTGTTTTCACAGAATATATATCGAATGAAACAGAATTTTCATTTTTGGGTGAACTATCCTTAAAATTAAATTTTGTCAAAACCTTTTGGCAAATTGTTCATTCTTAGAACAAGAAAAAAAAATCTGGACAGTAATTGTGTGTGTGTGTGTGATATATATATATATATATATATATATATATATATATATATATATATATATATATATATATATCCAACACCTTATCCTTGAGTAAGCATGCTAAATTGCTTATTTGGTACAAGAAAATCACTTGTCATGATATCAAACACAGTTGAAAGCTATTTGGTTCGTTAAATGAAGCTTAACATTGTCTTTGTGTTTGTTTTTGAGTTGCCGCAGTATGAAATATATTGGCATGTCTTAAGGTCAATATTAGGTCAAAAATTGTAAAAAAAGACACAGCTTTCTCTAGAAACTCATCAGTCAATCATTGTTTTGAGGAATGAAGGCTATAGAATGCTTGAAATTGCCAAAAAACAGAAGATTTCATACAAAGGTGTTCACTACAGTCTTCAAAGACAAAGGACAACTGGCTTTAACAAGGACAGAAAGAGATGTGGAAGGTCAGATGTACAACTAAACAAGAGGATAAGTACATCAGAGTCTCTAGTTTGAGAAATAGACGCCTCACATGTACTTAGCTGACAGCTTCATTGAATTCTACCTGCTCAACACCAGTTTCATGTACAACAGTAAAGAGAAGACTCAGGGGTGCAGGCTCTATGGGAAGAATTGCAAAGAAAAAGCCACTTTTGAAACAGAAAAACAAAAAGAAAAGGTTAGAGTGGGCAAAGAAACAGACACTGGACAACAGATAATTGGGAAAGAGTGTTATGGATTTTAACCCCATTGAGCTTTTGTAGGATCAGCTAGAATGTAAGGTGCGTGAGAAGTGACCGACAAGACAGCCACATCTATGGCAAGTGCTACAGGAATCGTGGGGTGAAATGTCACCTGAGTATCTGGACAAACTGACAGCTAGAATGCCAAGGATCTGCAAAGCTGTCATTGCTGCACGTGATCAACCAGGCCCAATCCAATCGGGAACGCGGAAAAACAAAGTATACCTGGGCCTTCAGATACCTTCTTTTGGCCAAATTCTAAAGTAGCATCAGATGAATCCGTAATTTGCATCAAGCATACCCTTACAAAAATCGAGTGTTCTGGCAAACTTCCTGCAAACTTGCCGTAAACTTTCCGCAAATTTGCTGCAGATTCACCACTCATTATTTTCAAATGCAAATGAGCTTTGCGGCAAACTCTTCATTGTCACCAAAGGTTTGCTGCAGGCTTACCACTACTGATGAAGAGCTGCAAACTTCTGGCATACATTTGCGGTGAATCACAAGCTCATATGCATGTGGAAATAATGAGTGGGAAATTTGCAGCAAGTTTGTCAGAACTCTAGATTTTTGGTAAGGGTACTGTGTGCGTTCCGATCAGCAACGTGAACAATCGAAGTATACTTTGGCCTTTGAAAAGCAGCATAATTATGCTCCCTACCTTTTGCGTCTGAAGTGTTCATATGATGCACTAAAATGCTGACTACGTAGGCAGCTTTCTAGGTTTTGGGAGAGCTAAAAACAGTGATTATGACAAGTTGCACACAAAGTCAGAGCAAGTGTATATGGTACACACACTTGATTTGGTGCAGTGCTCCTTTTCACCACAAAATGGCACCCTTCTCTAGTGTGTTCAGTCTGCTGAATGCACAGCATTTCTTCAGACCCTCAGCTCCATCTGTCAGTGAATGTGTTATTTAATCTCAGCTTGATGCTCACACAGCCTTTAAGAATGTACTATTGTTTATTAATTATACTGTACACTTGCATGCTTGACTGATATCTTTGTGTTTCCCATTAACCATATACAGTCAGTGACAACTCTGCATCTATTTTTAAATCAATTCGTTCATGTACAGCAGGTGGTTCTAAGGTTACTTAGCAACTGTCAAATATTTATAGTTTGACATTTACCCATGTGCACAATGTAAAGATACTCCTAGATTATTTACACTGGATGTTAAGCACCTGTAAAGACGCAACAAATGCAATTCCAAGAGGATGAACATGGGTTTTCACACACCGAAACGAGTGTGCTCATTCTTTCATGGCTTTGAAGATGTGCTATAAGCGCGATGTCCAGTTGGACAAAGTGCTGCGCAGGTCTTCATTTCAAACAGCCCACTCAGATCTGTGCATTTTGAAGGAGGCCCAGAATTCTGTCCAAATGCTTAATTATACACAACAGTGGAAAATTACACTTCGGTTTTCTTTCACTGCTGTAAGCTCTGAATCTTTGAGCACGGTCAAGGTTTATGATCATAGTGATTCCTCCTCCTCTCCTTTTCAGCTCCATTCTCCACACCTTCCTTCTGTCCTTCTCCTGCTTCTGACTCTTTTTTAACCTCTTCCAGGCAGCCGTTGCCAGTGAATCACTTGATGAATAATGACGACAGAAAACTCTAGCTCTCTGTTTCCGTTTCCCCGTGGCTGCAGTGCAGCATAATACAGATGGTTAGGGAGGGCTGGGGTGTTTGAAGACGGAACACTACCAGTAACTAATTGGTACATGAAAAGGAGAAGTGTCTGAGATGAGAAAGCAACAAATAAAACATTTTCATAAACAAACATTTAGAAAACTTAGGGTTGCTTCTAAGATGGCTGGGCATGCACCTGCTTTAATGTACGCTCTATCTCTCTCTTTCACCGGCTCTGTGCTGTGTCCATGAAGGTGACCTTGCATTCTGCCTGAGCTCATCCATTGATCTCATCACTGAAAGGACCTACGGGCTTCCCTCCCACATGATTCAGGAGAGGGAGGGGCCACAGATACAGTACAGTAGGTGAGTATGCTGTGGGGGTGTATTTCAGCAGAGTGTGTGTAGGTAGTAGGTGAGGAGAGGGGCTGAGGAAAGAGAGATGTTAAAAACACACATCCATTCTCCTTCCAGCAATTCCTACCACCCAGAGCCATCAAATAATTGAGTTGAACCCCCACCTGAACAACACACACACACACACACACACACACACACACTCACACACACGCACACAGAAATGCCTTTTCTAGCCTCCCACATGCAAACAAACTGATTCAATTTCTGTAGTATCAGATTCATAGGGGGAACTGGTTAGAATTCTGTCAAGACTGTATATAAAGGGTGCAATCATTCATTATTTTTACATTAAAAATTTCAGAGTGACTATTTGCACTCCGGTGTAAATAGCATCTGCCATACAGTGCAGCTATTTGCACCCCAATGGTCTGGTGAAACCACTGGAATATACGACAAACCAGACAATAGGTGTTGCTGCAGTGGCGTGGGGTGTAAAGACGGTGTGAATGTGTACTGTTGTCCTGGCAACCCCAGTTCAATTCCGCCTTTTGTCCCATCCTATTTCCTGTTTCCACTCTTAATATTTCCTTTAATTCTAATTAAAATAATAGATAAAAGTGAATCCAAATGTCGATTATATCGCAGTGATTGCAGGGAGTGCATAGAAGGGTTTGATCCGGCAGCAGGGTCTGTCGATCTTACTCCCACAGCTCGGCATCGCTTGTGTGTAGATTGCAAAACTGTATTATTATAGTAATTGTAGTAACCATGTTTTTTGACAGAAACTACAGTTTTATTGCAATTAACCATGGTGTTACTACAGTAGTATGGTAGTAATATAGTAACCATGGTTAATTTTGTGGTTACTGTAAATTTACAACTAAATACCATGGTGAGACTGTGGTTACTGTAGTAAAACCAAGGTTATTTTTTTGTAAGGTTAGGGTTAGGTTTAGGGGTAGGGTTAAAGTAGCATGTCTGTGGGACTCTAAATAAACACAGTAAACACACTGCAGTGATGCCCATATACTGTATGTTAGTATTTAAAGATGGGTACACATAGTATCTTACACTGTTTGTACCAGGGTGCAATTAGTATCTACCATTAATGGTTTCACCTTTAAAGGTATATTCCAGGTTCAAAACAAATTCAGGGTCAGTCAGTAAGTTTTTGTATGTCATCTTGGACTCACACTGACACCTAGAAGCATGGATGCAGCATCATTCAAGTATAATAAATGCCATTGTAGAAAATCACTATTCAGAGACAGCATTCATTAATTTAATTCACGAGTGAAAGTGTCCAAATACATGGCGGTTACTGAGATTCAGCAAGTAATATTTAGCTGATGATGGGATACTTAAATGGCAGCACCCAAGAGGGGACCCTCTCTGCATTGAATAAAACAGCTTTTGTAAGGTTACTGATCTGACTGCAGTCTTCATCTCATGTGAGTCATCATGATTATATACATATGTTTCAAAATTGCAATTTATTTCTTAAAGAGTAAAACTTTTTTAATAAGGAAAAAATTACTGAGTACACCGTAATGCTTAATTAACAGCATTTGTGGCATAATATTGATGATTACCACAAAAAACATTTCAGTCCCTCGTTTATGAAAACAGCAAAAATCGTTACAGTGACCCACTTACAATAAAAGTAAATGAGGCCAGTCCATACACTTGAAAGAGGCAGAGGCTATTTGCAATAAGTGCAAATAGTGTTAGATGCTATTTGCACACCAGTGCAAATAGTGGCAGATAATATTTGCACCCCTAATTAAATACAAACATACTGTATAAGGGCATAATTGCAGTGTGTTTATTATTGGTGAAGGGTGTCTGAGTCCCACAGACACCCTTCACCAACACCTAACCTTCCCTTACAAAATTAACCATGGTTTTACTATAGTAACCATAATATCACATTGGTGTTTTGTAGTAATATCATAGTAACCAATAAAAAAATATAAAAAAAAAACATGGTTACTCTATTACTGTAGTAACACCATGGTTAATTGCATTAAAACTATGGCTTCTGCCATAAAACTTGGTTACTGCATTATTACTATTGTAAAACCATGGAATATTAAATGGTGGAGACAGGGAACAGGATGGGAAAAACTGTGGGAAAAAGGGGGAATTGAACCTGGGTTGTCTGCACATCCATATCGCACTTCTTTACACAGCACGCCATTGCAGTTTCCACCTTACTATTGGAGTACTAATAGCCACGCTATGTGGCAAGTGCTATTTGCACCTTGTTTCAAAAATATAGCCACAAGATGAAAACCGTATACGTGTTAACATCATTTTGGTGTGATAAAATCACTTACTAAGCTTGTCAGTGTAAAGTTATATCCAACATTACAACTTTACTGCCATGACGACGCAAATGCAGAACATTGATTTTATCACACTAAATGTTTATGGACTGGCCTGATTCACTTTCATTGTAGGTACCTTACTGGAAGCACAATTTTTAAATAAACGAGGGATGATGCTACAAATACTGTCGATTTAGCTTAATTTGTATTGAATCTGGAATATAACTATAAAGTATATGGATAGTACTTTTGAAAACCTATGTTTAAAATCACGTACACTTGCATGAGATGAGATAAAGAATGTATTTAGATTTGTTTTATACTGTATGGCCCTAATCAGCACAAAGACAAAAGAGAGGAGAAGTCACTGAACCTTCAAAGCAGACATTGTTTCTATTGCAGGGTAAAATGACATGTGTGCCTTAGCAGGAAGGGAAGGAACGAGAAACAGATTAAAAGTAAAAGTAAGAAATATGAACAGCATAAGAGAGAGTAGTGAACAGAGAGATGGCTATATTGGAGGCACAAACACTAGGGGTTTGGTGTGGGTGTGCAATCAATAACTGAGTATTCTGTAGACAGGGTGGGAGAGAGGCAAGGAGGGAAGGAAGGAAAGAAGAACAAAAAGAGATGGAAGAAAGAAAGAATTTAATGAATTAAAGCTACAAAAGTATAGCAGTAGTTCACTTAAATGTGGTAGATATGAAAAATGAGAGACAGAAATTAATTCTGAGGCCATTTACTTTACACTACTCTGCATTTTATGTGAGCACCACAGTAAATGAAGACATACGTCATTTGTTCCTGTGTTTAGTACACTGTACTGTATATCCATTATGATTGAATCTGAGCCAAAATGGGGACCCACTTAATCAGATCCAGTTTGCATAAATTCAAACCAGCGTAATGCCTCATGTTACTGTGAAAATAAAATGCTAACTCCACCCCCCTTCCAAACACAAGCACACATGGTGAGGGCAACCATAAAATTGTACTGACAAAAACCAGGAAAATGGGGTCAAGTCTGGGACAACAAAGATGACCGCATTCATGTGGAGATGCAATGCAGACCTATCATTCAGCACAGCTTTCTCAGAACCATGGAAACACAGGAACAAATGCTGGATCTTTCAATGCACTCTTCCTTTTGTGGTAGAGGTATGCAGTGAACTGTAGGCCAACCTTTGAAAAGATATTACTCACTCCCCCAGAGAGTAACGGGATGGGAAGAGTAGAGAAATGGAGGGGGATAGAGTGAGCCAAATCCCAAAACATGCTGCCCCCTCACCCCATCATAGCCAATTATGGCAGCTAGCCATTCCTCTCAAAGGAGACATCTGTTTTCATAGCCACTGTGATCGTTTGTGGAGTAAGCATATTGTTTTGCCATTTAAGGAAAGGTTTTATCCAGCAAATGGCCATAGGATGGAGCACCTTATCATGACACTTTCCCAGTGAGGGAAGAAGCCAGGGAGCACCCCCTGTTTTCACAGGATTGTAAATGCAATGCAATATTTAAAAACAAATTTCAGAAAATGTTGGTTAATAAAAAAGCTTGCATTTTGAGTTTGTGCCATTATAGATGTATACTATATACTATATACATACAGTAAACTATTATTTTTACTACACAATACCATGATAATACTATGGTTACTATAGTGAACCCATAGTAAATTTTGGTAAGAGAAGGTTAGTGTAAATAGCATCTATCATGTGTAAAGCCTCTGCCTTTATATATTTATGCCATAACTTGCACCTCTAAATTTAAGGTGTACATTTACTCAACTGTCATTTCAAAGGACCATTTTCAGTTAGGAATTTACAGTAAATATAACTTTTAAGTGGGCTTTAAACCTATGCTCATATTAAATAGTTTTCATTTTACATTTTATGTTTACTTTCTCGAAATGGGATTAGCCTGTTGTATCTTTCCTCTTGATTGATGCATGCACATTTGACGGTGGCGCAGGAGGTGAACTGTGGCTACTCAAGTTTTGTGATGGCGCAAAAGCAAATTTCTGATTTTTTTTTTAAAGTGTTCATCCAATCAAAATTTCACAAACAGAAGAGACATTCAGACCCTAATGAAGGAATTCATCCACTCTACTCCAGAGCAGTGCACCTGCTGTGTTGTTTATTTCCTGTCGCCATGCAGGCTCGCTTATTTTACATGACAGTGTTAAATAGCATAATAGTTGTTTTTAAATACAACAACACCAGTTTAAGCTTTGAGTAGCTTGTAGCTTGGGAAGCTACAGTTTCATACTAGCTTCCCAAATACATACTTTTCTTCAACAGATGATTAATTACTGATTCTGTTATCAGACATAATTGAGTATAAATAAGTAAAGTGTCAGTCATTTTGTTGTTGCCTATGAGTGAGTGAGTGAGTGAGTGAGTATGTAATGTTGTACTTGCTGAAAACTAATAGCATCTATAACAGTATGGAAACAGAATATTACATTGAATCAGTGTCATAAATTGGATCTTACGGGCCACATTGCAAAGCACCTGTCGGGCCCCTTTTCACCCTTTGGTGGGAGGGGGGCAGTGGGCGGTCCCCCTCAATCGTTTCCGCCTTTCCGTGGCTGGGGGGGTCCACTTGGAGTTTTTCATCATGCAACAGGCCCGTGTTCTTTTTGTGTTCCCATTTTGGCGACCATCACTGGGGACCTCAGGTCCTAGGGCCACTGCCCACCCTGCCATCCCTGTAGTTATGCCACTGCATTGAATAGATGGTTCTATTAAAGCAAAGCCAACCCCCTTCATACTAATGGAAGTATAAGGATTTTGTTAAGAGCTACTTAATACGTAATTATTTTCAGTAGCCCTTCAATACAATTTGAACATCTCATAAATATGTCTAGGAAATCAGAACATCTTGCATCTATGCAAGATGTTCTGATTCTCATCTAAATATTAAGCATGGAAAATCATATTTCTACAGCTTACACTGTGTATAATAGGACATAAAATCACTACCCTGCTAAAAAAGAAAGAGATTTTGCTGGTTAGTGCTTATCTGGTGCTACAGTAGCATGGTAGGATGGTCTCTCGTGATGCTGGTTGACCAGCCTAGTAAAGAAACCTGTTGGGAACACCAGTACATTAGCATCCCATGCTAGGAACTAGCATTCAAAACAAAACATGTGTTGGTGTCCATCTATGCTGGTCTTTTTAGCAGTGTAGGCAATCTAATAAGCAACAGATATGCAAAGATTTCTTTGAAAGTAAAATGTTTCATTTCTAATGCTATACTGTGGGCGAATAATCATCTGACATCCATGATGACAGAAATGTTTACTGTAAGCTGTTAAAAGTTTGCATTCACCCCACCTTCCCTTTCTCATTTAATGTGAGCATCACAGAGAATGACACGATCCTCTTTAAACTGTCTTACCTTCAGAGGAAAGGTTTATCGTTTCTTCGACTCCAGCCAGAGATCTTATCCAGTCCATGGCTGAAACAAAAAGATCAATGTGAAACTATTGGAAAAACGTTTCTCCTTCCCTTTCTTTCTCCCTCTCTCTTTACTTAAAGAGCTGATAAGGACAAGAAAGGGAATTTTAGTACATTTCTGAAAACTAAAAATTATTCCAAATGAAAAATCTAGGGGGCCATGCCCCCCACCCCCACTTAGACCCAGGCATGCTATGAGTTACTGAACCATACAAAGATATTAATGGCCACCAATTACATTATATATTTCATCTAGTGGAAAAAGCAACGTGGTTAAATTCATTATTTGGAACTAACAATAGACTGTGCAAACCTGAAGTCGCTTAAGGGGGTAAAAAGACTTGTAGCATTTTCTTTTATCAAGCCTAGTCAAACATAAAAATATGCACATCACAATCCTAGTCAGCTTTGCAGAATATTATAGCATTCATTATGAATCCTCCATGCACTGCGAGCTTTGAACACTTTTTATCTTTTAGTACATTACTCATCCACAGATGCTTTTCTGCTGTGAGATATATTTAATTGAATTCATCTATCCTTCAGCATGGCCACTGAGGAAACGAGGGGCTGGTCACAGAAAAAAACCCCCACTGTAGATGGAGGGTTGCTGGCTGCTAACAGCAGCTTGCTGTTGTGGTGCCAGAGCAGTCGATCCCTCAGATATGACTTCTGGATAGCTGCTTACGATGAAGTCTAGTGGACAGGCGATCAGAGAGGATCAGTTCTAATATTCAGTCAGGAGTCATCCATCAGCACAGTGAGCTGGATGAAAAGTAGGAAATGGCTGTGGGTTTTAATGATGGGTGTGCATACATTCAGGTTAATCCATAATTGTGTGAGTTTAATATCAGTGCCTGATAATGTAAATGTTACATGATGGGTGCGTTTCTCAGTTCCGTGATTCAACCTTCAAGCAAGAAGCCCAAGCATGCAGTAAATGTGTGAAGTGTGCTACCTTAACAGATTCCAGTTTAAATGGGTTTAAAAATATGTATATGTATTTCCAGTAACTCAACTGGGAGAGCATGTTGCTAGCATGCCAAGGTCAAGGTTCCCTCATGAAATTCTCTGGGAACACACCAATTAATTCAACTGCGGTATCGCAGCATCAGGACCCGCACTAGCCGACTCCATGATAGCTTCTTCCCCCAAGTAATCAGACTTTTGAACTCTTGATCTCCCATGATCAAAATACATCAGCACTGCACTTTATTACTCTTATATATCACACCGGACTGTCATAAACTATATTATTATTATATTATATTCTCTCTTAACAACTTAGTATCAACCGACAGCCTGAATTTCAATACAGTACAATACAACCTACTGTACATTCTATATATACTACTATATATACTTTTATTTTATTGAATAATGTGTATCTATATTGTGTGTACTGTATACTGTACAGTGTATGTTATTATTTGTATATTGTGTTGTGTGTAATTATGTGTATATTAGACTTTAAATTGTGCTGTGTTAATTTGATGTTATTGTAAATTGGTATATGTCTCATCACTGTCACGACTGCTATGTTGATCGGAACTGCACCCAAGAATTTCACACACCATTGCACTTGTGTATATGGCTGTGTGACAATAAAAGTGATTTGATTTGATTTGATTTGACTTACAGGCTACTTTGAATGCGCTGCAAGTCACTTCAGGGAAAAAAAGCATCTGCAAAATATGCAAAGAGATAAACAGGTTTTTACTTTCAAATTTGTTGGTGTTTAATGTCAATTCTGTTCTTCTTAAACTTTGGGTATGCTGGTATTTTTGAATGAGCATGTCTAAAGAAATAAAGCTCTGGTTAGAGCCATTAATAACTTAAGAGATTCATAATATAGTAATTTTTTAATATTAAATGGTAATGGTAAATGAATATTTAGACTGTCGTTAATGTCATTAAGTAATATTACTTTGTTTCATATTTTGTATTTGTACAAAATATGAGCACATATTTGAAATCGCATTCGGATCACATGACTTTAGTCAATTATACAGGTATAATTCATACGTAATTGCGAATAAAGTTGAGTAAGTTACTCAAAAAAGTTACTAATTACTACTCTAATACTGTAATCAGATTACTGACCTTACTGAATATTTCATCAGAAATCACATTACTAATTACTTTTGAGGTACTTTTTAAAACAGTGTTTGCAGAATAGCTTTTATTTTTCCACTCAACAAATTTAACATTTAAAAAAGTTGCACACACATTTCAGCTGTCACAAAATGCAAACAGATGTGCATATTAACATAATTCATGTTTAAATGTATTCTACATAAATCATATTTTAGAAATATGTGTAACTCAAGTAAAGTCATTAAAAGTAATTGACTTAATTGAAAGTCAGTAACTTTAATCTGATGACAAGAATTTGAAATGTAACGCGCTACACTACTTTGTTTACTAAAAGAATTATTAGATTGCAAAAATGTATTACTTTGTAATGAAATAACATCCAATACTGTCCGGGAATAACCTTTTTTTATATGAAGAAGATAAATGGGGTTGGTACTAGACAGTCTTTTAACCATGTAATCATCTTTTATTACAAGCTTGTAGTGTGTTAATATTTTTCCCTTGTACTTGGACGAATGGAAAGTGAAACTGTTACACTGCAAGTTTAAAATGGCTTAGACCGCCATTATAGCTCCTCTCCAAGTTTCTCAAACAGTCTTTAGAGTGAGAACACACAAAATCATGAGACAGTACTGCCCTTTTAACCATAATCATTGATGGGAAGGTGCCACTGGTTTATAAGCAAGACTGTGACTGCCCTGTAGTCCAATCATTACAGTCAGAGCACCTGACAAGGCCATCACTCAGTCTCTTAACAGATCTGACCCCTACATTATCCATCCATTTGACTCCACTCTCCTGCTTTCCAATCTGAGGTCCCCTGGGCCTTAGCCGCACAAGAGGCTGGGATATTCTTCACCCAATGTCCTAAGCAAGGGGAAAATGCTTAATGGTCCACCGAGTCACGTTAAATGATTGGGTGAGTTTGAGGTCAATTGCCTTTGGAATAAGATTCTGGTCAGTAAAAAAGCCACGCATACCATGCTAATGGAAATGTCACTGCAAAATGCAGTAAGAATCAAATAGAATATCAGGACAACATGGTATCTTCCAAATTGATTTGTTTGGCAGAATGTTAGCCACAGTCACCATTCACTTTCTTTAACTGTACTTCTTTAGCTCAAATCACACTTAAAAAACGCTATTTTTCAGGCTGGTCCAGTTAAAGCACATGAGCGTTCTTGAGTAAACAGACAGCTGATGTCAGTCAATAAGGTGACTGACTCTTTTGACTGTAGACGGGACAATCATACAGCTGCCATATTTAGTGTTACAGTTTCTCCCATTCATATTGTATGCAAACAAGGGACCCATCTCATACTATAATGTCTCTGGTTGAAACAACAAACCTTAGTCTGTTAAGTCATCTCAAACCAAGTAAGACAACAGTATGTAGGGGAAGTGCTGGCTCTACTGAACCAAACTGAGTTATTTTTGAGCCTCCTGTACTGAGATAAGACTTGTACAGGACCTAAAGAGTTACATTTAGGAAGTCCAGCCATCTCTCCTAGACCTGCAATATCTGGTTTCCTGCTAGAAGCAATTGTATCCTGGGTTAATAGGGATTATAACATCAATCCTCCGGTGCAGCAGGAAATTTCTTTGATACTGAGTTAGTCAGCTGAAAATCAACCCAGCCCTTAATCTCACCATGTTGGATGAGAGACATCTGAGTCTTGGTTATTAACAACTAGTTGTTTAGTTCGATTACACATTTGGTTGTCACTACCTGACTTTTTAGGGAGTAAATTTGGATGTAGAACTACCCTTACTAACCAAAATTTGTGTGTACAGAATAGGAATACGCACCCTGAGAAGTAGTGACAAACATATAGAGTGCAACAGTTGGGTTCTAGAAGTAAACATCCCATTCTTTTTTTCCATAGACAAATGGATTTTAACTGTAACTTATAAACCTTCAAAGACAGACCAATAGTGAGCTCTGAGGTTGTTAAATGTCAAATACCGTATGCTGCTGTTGAAGCCATCAATCTGCATTATTTCACCTGCATTTTTTTAAATCGTGTTTTAATAACATTATTCCTCAGAGTGTCGTGGCAAACAAACCATGCCAAAAGAGCCCATCAACGACTGGCCACTTCCATGATGCACTGCGAATGATGTAGTCTAGTTGGGTCTCCCTACACTCTCAAACTAATATATTTGTATCTGAATATTTTGCAATAAAATTAAAATATATTGTTTCTATACTTATACAAGTTTTATATATTTCCATAGTTTTTAATTTGATTGCATCATTCACAATGCCTCATGGGATTGTAGTTACTTCCCTCATTAAGGACTTCAAATCAAAGTTTGTAAAGTTGTGATTCACACCGGAACTGTTTGGTTTAGTTCATGGCTTAGAACGCGTTTATAATTTATGAGTTTATGAAATCCCAATGGAAAAAATCAATGGGAAAAACACTTCCCGAATCAAGACGGCTGAAAAAGTGGTCAGGCACTGTTGTGCTCTGGGAGACATTAAGGTACCGCAGGGGCCTGGGACTTAAGCCCAAAGTATATGTAACAGGGTTCAATGGAAAGGAGGAGGCGGGAACCGGACAAAGCATCAAAGTAATGTTTTAATAAACATAAACATAAAGACACACAAACATAAACACATACAGGGCAGCTGCCTGTAGCTCTCTCTCTCTCTCTCTCGAACTGTTGCATCTCGTTGCAACTATCCCTCTCCTCAGCTGATTAGCCCGACTGGGGGCTGGCGTGCGTAGTCACGGCCGGGCCCCCGCCCTCCTCCTTGTCACAGTGTACTTCGGTCAGATGCATCTTTGAACACGCAGAATGCACATGGGCCTGGATTTATTTGCACTAATTAGTGGGTTCAAAAGGTGGCAACACTCACATCTGAGCCCTTGTTGTCACGAAGAAGCACTAGAAGAAGATGTAATCTCCGGTAAACAGCAGTAGACGAAGGTAAAAACATCCAAAGTCAAGTCAAAACATTTTTATTCTGTGACGATGCTGCGCAGGAAATTGTTTTTTTAAATGCAAAATATTTTATATCAGATTTTCATTCAGATACAATAAAGATTAAATGTCAAACATTCAAACTGCAGGTGGAAAAAACAGTTAACAGTTTAAAAGTTCCATGGACTTTGCAACCCTTGAAGAAATCCCGCGCACCCCGGTACTGAAGACCCGCCCTGATTTTACTTGCTGATCTTTTATGAGACGCTAACTGTTTCTTCCTCTCACTGTTTCTTCTTATCGGAGACATATCTACACTAAGATGTATAATCATTTTCATCTATTAATCTTGACATACAAACTTAAATGTGTCCCTACACTCTCTATACAAAATTATCTTTTTTTGTGATTAACATTTTTTATTGATTCTTCAAAGACAAAGAAAAACAAAACATATATACAATGAATCAACATTTAACTCCCACTACTACCCCTTCCCAATCAAGAACCCCACCTGACCTCAAACAAACATCCCAGTGGTCTTACATAAGTACACACACACACACAGAGAATATATATATATATATATATATATATATATATATATATATATATATATATATATATATATATATATATAATAAACACACAACTCTAAAACTATACCTCTCTCTCCACAGTCCCACTCCAAGAGCCCCCCAAAAACTTCAAATATCTACCACATTTCCCATTAAAAGAATCCCATATCCCCAGCCTTCTACATGTTACCTCTTCGAAGGCTACCACCCTTCCCATCTCCTCGCACCACTCCCGAATTTAGGGTGCTCCCACCAACTTCCAACCCCTTAAAACTATCTGCCTGCCTATCATTGCACTGGTGAGGACCCAATCTTTTATGTAATTGTCACCTATGTCGATGACCACCCCATCACCCAAAACACAGAGTCTGGGGCAAAATGAAATCTGAATGCCCAACACGTCTAACACAAAACTCTTTACTTTCAAACAAAATTCCTGAATCTCAGTGCAACACCAAAAAACATGGGCCATGTCTCCATCCTCCGATTGGCAACACCAGCAGGTGGGTGTGTCTTTAAGACCAAGCCTATACAGTCTAGAGGGGGTCCAATAGAATCTATGTAGAATCTTGAATTGTATAAGTTGCACTCTTGCATCTCTAGATGCAGACTTGATATTTTTTAGAATCCCAGCCCACACTCCCTCCTCCAATACCAAATTAAAACCTTTCTCCCATAATCTCTTGAAAGAGGTTAAAGCTCTGTCCCCCAGACTCTGAACTAGCAGGGAGTAATACACTGATGCCTCATGACCTTTTCCAAAAGCAGTAATCACCAGTCCCAGAGTGTCTGCCGCTTTATGCTACTCCCAAAAATAGTACAGAGCAGGTGACGCAACTGTAAATACCTAAAAAACTGAGATCTGGGAATCCCAAAATGTTGAGCCAAATTACCAAAGGATCTCAACACTCCACTCTCATAAAGGTCACCGAGTGTAGTAACCCCCCTCACAATCCACTCTGACCAGCAGAAGGGGGACTTATCAATACATAATTTTGGGTTCAGCCATATGCTCGAGGCAGCATTCAAATAGATGTCTGAACTAAACACTGGACACTTTTGAAAAAAAGAAAAAAAAAAAAAAAACAAAAAACAAAACAGGTGTCCCGGTTCCTCAGATGGTCGAGTCAAATTCACTCAGAGGCCGCATAAAAAAATACACTCTAACTTAGTCAGTCAACTTTATAAAAGACATCATTTGTGTGGGCATGTAGATATTTTGCGGCCATCCTTAGAATTCATTCTCAATCTGGCCGGGAACTTCAGTGTAAATGCGATCTTCCGTCCATGCAAAAGTTTCTTGAAGGAGTGTTATTCCACAAAACAAACTCCAACTGCTAGGCGGAACTAACACAAACTGAAACAAAAATGGCGCCCAGCTTCCTCAGACAGCCAGAGTAAGAACAGTGAGTTAATCCACTCTGGAGCTACATGAGAAACACCAATGGCTTACTCACCCATTGTTTCTATGAAGGACAGTGCTTGCTTGGGACATGTAAATACTTTCTGGCCATCCTTTATATCTATTCTCAGTTTGGCCAGAAACATCAGTGCAAAAGCAATCTTCTGTTGCGATCCGCGTTTCTCTCTCTCATCGAATTCGCAAAGTCCGGGAACAAGAAAATATTGTGATTCTTCCAAGAAAGCTTTCCTTTGCTCCTCACGCAACACAAGATCTTTATCGGATGATCTCAGAAATTTGGCCAGAACTGATCAGGTCTCCCTCAGCGGATCTCCGAGCCGAGATTCTGGGAGCTCGCTCGATTTCCAGCTTGTGGCCTGTTATGTCGAGCAGACTTGGGAAGAGCTCGTTTAGGAATTTCACCATATCTCTGCCTTCCTCATGCTCAGGAATACCAACAATCCATTTGTTATTTCGTCGGCTCCTATTTTCCAAATCTTCCAGTTTTTCCAAAATGCTTTCCTCATCTATTTTGGTCTCTGGCGGATTAACGGATAATTCCCTTTCTGATGACTCCAGATAATCGATCTGTTTCTCAACATCTGCCACTCTTGTAACCAACTCAGAGAATTTTGTTTCCATCGGCGTAATCAATCGATGTATTACAGTGAGATCTTCCAAGTCAGCAACAACCTTCGTCAGCATCACAGACATGTTGGACAGTTGACGCTGGATTTCTCCTGCCGCACCATTCAAATCGAGTCCCTGGTCCGCAGGCCCATCAGAGGTTTCAGCTTGAGCATGTAATGTCTTTTAATGTCTTCAGAGCCTGAGGATTTTGACTTCTTTGCCATGTTTACCTCAAAGAACAAATATGTAGCTGGGTGTATCGAATCTCACCAGATTATAACATGAAAATAATCTTAAAAAACTAGCAAAGTGCACAGAGCTCGCCGTTTACACGTCTGCTCCTCGCATGGTGTAACGTGACCTCTCCAGAACATTTTTACTCTGTGACCATGCTGTGATCATGGACCGCTATATCTGTTGCACACCATCTCTGTGTTTACATTTGCGACTCCCGCTGCACGTGTTTACATGCACGTGCTCCCGCGAACATTGACTGGGGAGATTCCCTGGGAGCTGGGGGCCCCCCTTCAGCCAGTGGCCTCGGAGCTTCAGCCCACTTTAGCCCATGCATTAATGCAGCCCTGATTGTGCTCTATAAAGTTGCAATGTGTACGTGGCCACTTTGTTTTCTTTAGATAATTTAATCCTCTCTAAACTTTAGGAGCTCAAAAGAATTAAATCCAAATGGACTCTGTTTGAGGAAAATGTTTTTTTTTTTTTTTATGTCACCACTGCACAGAATAATTGGAACAAAAAATGGGCCCTACATTGTTTTTTTAAAACAGTTTACTCTGAATGTATAAAACCCAGAGGTGGGTAGTAACTCACTACATTACATTTACTTGAGTAACTTTTTGAAAAAACAAATTTACTTTTAGAGTAGGTTTAAAAGTGAGTACTTTTTACTCTCACTCAAGTAAATTTCTAATGAAATTGTTTTACTTTTACTTCTTTACAATGGCCGGCATTCCTGTTGTTACATTACTGGGTTTAATTTTAGTTAATGTATAATTTATTGAGAGATTATTGAATGGGACTTTTACAAAAGCGGAAGTTCACACAGCTGCGCATGCTGCCGCTGTCACAGACTGTCACTCAAGTCATCACTGCTGCAGCATCAAACTCTTCAAAGTGAAACACTTTCTTCGCTTCGCACAGTGAAAAAAAAAGAATGATTTCGTCATGCAGTGCCTTCATTTAACACCAAGACAAGCTGATATTCCAAGATTAAAATCTCAGCTTCAATTTAAGGCAGGATGCTGTTAGTTTTGGCTCTAATGCTAACACAGCTTTTCTATGTAATGTGATGGTCATCAGGGTGATTCTGTAACTGGGCTCTTATGACATCAGTTTTTTAGTGTACATTTTTAAATCAGGGAGGCAATATCAGTGCGCTTTGTCAGTATTTATGCATTTACTGGAAACTATTGCAGCTACTTTGGGCAGATTAAATCTATAAATCCATGTAAACATCCAAGTTAAGTGTAAATGCCTTTTGCTCTGCCGTTCGCGTGATTGACCACTTCAGCGCAAACAGACAGCATTTCTGTGCGTGTACAACGAGGGGCACGAGGCGATCGTATGGCGAAAAGAGTGGCTGTGTCCGAAATCATTTACTCATTCACTATTTCCTATATTATGAATGGCAGTGAGTGCAGTATATCTCAGCAGTGAGTGAGTGAAATGAGTGAGTGAATTCGGACGCTGACGTATACACCGAGCGTCGGAGCTCTGGGGCTGTCACAGAAACAATGTCACATATGAACTTTTAAAATACTTGGGCCTTACTTGTTATTCTTATTAAATAATATATTAATACAATAAATCTTCAAACTGTTTGCCATTTTTTATATATACTGTGTGTGAATATAAAGAGTAAACGCATTTTATCAAATAAAGAGTATATTTTAAAATGTATCTCAATGTTTTGCTTCTCTATATGTTATTATGTTATTTTAATCAAGAAATGATTGTCTAAAAGTAATTTAATACATTCAGCATGAAATAAAACACTGCAGGATTGAAGGAAGCAGTAAACTTCCAGATGTTATGTCTTCCCCATGGTGGATTGTGGGCAATTAACCTTTATCGAGTGTACATCAAATGTACACTCAAAATTAGAGTGCATTGTGGGTAAGAATGAGTGAACAAAAGTAGGGAATGAGTGGCTCAGTCAGAATTCAGTCCTACACTCCTACAAAATGGCAGACACTCGAAATAGTGCACTATGTAGTGGATAGGGGGCGGTTTCAGACACGCGACCAGGGTTGGAGCCCTACGCAGGCTGCGTACTCTGCATTTAGAGAGAGGCGGTACTGCTGTACAGAACTAATGATCTAAATTCTTTCGACACTGAAAACTGTAACTACACTGAATTAAGAATCCACGCAGGACTTTAAAAGCTATGAAATAGCAAAAGTAGGCATTAATAAAGCATAATCTTGCTTTGGTTTATATTTCATAGAAATGTCCTTGTGGGACATTTTCACGTTTCACCGTAATAAGTACTAGAAGTGTTTCCAAACCTCTCTTCTTATTGACAAATTCATCTAGATCTGACAAGAGCCCTTAAAGGCATAGTTCACCCAGCCACCCCAGATGTGTATGACTTTCTTTCATTTGCTGAACTCAAATGAAGATTTTTAGAAGAATGTCTCAGCTCTGTAGGTCCATACAATGCAAGTGAATGGGTGGCAACATTTTAAAGCTAAACAAAATCAGCATAAAAGTAATCCATAAGACTCCATTGGTTAAATCAGTATCTTCAGAAGCGATGTGATAGGTGTGGATGAGAAATAGAGTAACAGATCGCCTTCACATTCTTCTTCTTGTGTTTTTGGTGATTCACATTCTTCTCTGCATATCGCCCCCTGCTGGGCAGGGAGAATCATTTATAGTAAAAAATGACATAAATATTTATCTGTTTCTCACTCACACCTATCATATCACTTCTGAAGACATGGATTTAACTACTGGAGTCTTATGGATTACTTTTATGCTGCCTTTATGTGCTTTTTGGAGCATAAAAATGTTGGCCTGCAGAACTAAAATATTCTTCTAAAAATCTTAATTTGTGTTCTGCAGAAGAAAGGAAGACATACATATCTGGGATGGCATGAGGTGTGTAAATGATGAGAGAATTTTCATTTTTGGGTAAACTATCTCTTTAAAGTGATAGCTCAGCCATAATTTAGTATTCTGTCATCATTTCTCTACCCTCATGTTGTTCCAAACCTTTGTGATGCTTTGTATTATGTGGAACACAAAATATGTTAGACATAATGTTAGGGACTGACAGTCTCAGTCACCATTCTCTTTCAAAATATGGAGAAAAAAAAAAAACATTCACTGAAAGTAAATATTGACTCAGGCAAACATTTTGTCCTATATCTCCTTATTGTGTTGCATGGAAGAAAGAAAGTCATACGGGTTTGGAACAACATGATGGTGAATGATGACAGAATTTCCATTAATAATAATAATAATTCTGTAATACATGTTAAATGTGTATTATGTAATGGAATATACGGGAGTTAACGTCCATTATGTAATTTGTGAAAGTTACGAGTTACTCACTACTTGAGTACTCTTTTAATTGGATACTTTCTTACTCTTACTCAAGTAATTATTTATGTTAGTGCTTTTACTTCTACTTGAGCAATTATTTTTTTTAAGTAATTGTACTTTTACATGAGTACAGTTTTTGGCTACTCTACCCACCTCTGATAAAACCGATTCAGCACCCTACCATTCCTAGCCCACACCAATGGTCCCAACATTTTCATCCCAGTCCAATCATTACCGCAACCATTGATCAACAGAGGTCAGTAGTGAGCAAGCAGCAAATCCCCAGTGTGAGAGAGAGAAAGCAGGTTGTTCATCAACATTCTAACAGGATGTTTTGTAAATAAGCAATCCGCTGATAGCATGTCCCCCTGGAATAAAAGTGACATGGTGTCTGGAAAGCTGCCACACATGAGGCCCTTCCTACAGGTGTGTCTGCGACTGCTGAGTGAGACAAATAAATACAAAGTGACGAACTTGCCTGGCAGGTCCCACAGTCATCTCCCTCTCTACATACCACAGCAGTTACATCTAATGAATACACTAACATCACAAACACTGCACTCCATGCTAAGCAATTTACAGATAATGAGTTAAAAGTGAAGTGTGTAATTTTTTTATGTTAAAATACTTTTTCCTGTGTCAGTTTAATATATAGAGGGAACTGTAAGTGGAAACACTGTGGCTCTGTGTCACTATCAAAACATTGCACTGTTTGTTTGAGCATCCCCACCAGCCCGACACAGCAACATTGACTCAAATAATGCTGTACATTTGGACTGTACTATAGATCTGTTTACCTAACCAATTCCATTTGGTGCTACTAAAGGCACAGAAATTACACACTTCACCTTTAATGACAGTTCAAATAAAAGCTACCTTTAATGCTGCCTTTTGAGTGAACTGATACTTTGGATACAAGCATTATGCCAAGGCTTCCTCGATACACATGGACACACACAAGTCATTCTCTCTCATAATCTCATTTTCCACCCAACTCCAACCACTCACATGCACTTTACAATGCCTAAAAATGCATTTCCCCTCTCCCTCTCTTACTCTCCATCATACACAGACTGCTATCAATGAGAAATCATTGACGCACTCCAACCGCTTCCTCAATCTTACCAGGCTGGGGAAACCCTAGAAGTGAAGAAAAGCCTTATGGAGTAGACTCATTATAGCACAAAGTACCAATATCATCCCAGCCTTTAGCTTAGCATGCTCTTCAGGCGCAGCAGGTTCCCTATACCGCTGATAATGTATGTGTGAGCATGGCGCTGTGCCCATACCCAACAAAGCGTGTGAAATGTGGCAGTGCTGATGGACTCTGGGTGTGTTGATTAAAACCACTCAATACTCACCTTCATCTTTGCCTCTCCTCCCATTTCACAGCTCTTATTTATTTCAGGCACATCAAAAATGTCTTCTCAACACAAACCTTTTCTCTGGCACATTTGTTGATTCTTGATCTCATTATAGCTTTAATGCTCAGTCACTGATCTGCTCTGTGTGTTAGTTATGCAAAGGTCAGAGTGCAGGCTATACGGACAAGCCCTACGCTGATGTGTGTTCGCTCTCCAGAGCCATTCTCAGCTTTCAATAATGCAAATAATGCAAATAACAGCAACTAATGCAAAGGGTTACTGATTTTAATGGTAGCTGGTTCTGGAAGTCGGTTCCATGAATTCTGTCAGCATAAATTAAGGGCATCTGTGTGGAATATTTAAATTGAAAAACATTTTTCATGCTGTGCCCTTGCTCTGCATTGTGATAACTCAACAGCAACCCTTGACAGATTGAATTTGCAATCTAAAGTGAGTATCTGAGCAAGCCCATTATATATTTATGTTTTTCACTGTTTGTCGTGCAAACTCTGCATTACCACGATATCCAGAGGAATCAAATTACAGCCTGCTTCAGATGATTTTATTTGTGGAATTATGGTGGGGTTAAATTTTCCAGATAAAGTTGAAGAAGAAACTCAAAAAAAGGTAAACAGACATGGTGAAACACACATCAAAGAACTTCAACAACCATTCACAGATGCAGCATTAAGCCTTTTGTTTGTTATTCTGCCATGCAACCTTTCCTTTTTTATGAGTAGTTATTTAATTTGTATATGGCAACCACCCAGCCCTTAATGGAGGAGCAATCCCATTTTTTCTTGATTTTGATTATATTACATTGTTTTTATGAGTACCTGTGCGTAATTGACAGTGTATGGTGTCATTAGGGTCTACTGGACTGAACATGAAGGTGCAGGACATTCTGGTTCCCATGGAGACAATGTTCTTTACCTTGAAAGAGATGTGGAGCCTGGCAAAGAATTCCACACTGCCATAAATTGAAACAAGCCCTTTCGTGCCCCTTAATTTTCCTTGACTACTCTTTAGTAGTTTAAATAGTTTCCTTTTTCACAAAAAAAAAAAAGGAAAAGAGTGTTTATGAGCAACCATAAATTACACATTTACTGGCTGTCCACAGTTTGCTAAAGTAGCCCAACATCATGCTATGATATTACCAGTGAGTTGGCAGTGCAAGGGGGACTATGTTTTGAAAGTAGGCCTACATGTGTTTCCTTATGTGTGTGTATTTCTATTTGTGGAGAGGAGAAAAAGGTCACTCTTAAGGCCAAATTATACTTCAGGTTTTTCGTATGCTGCTACATCTCGTGCATATTGTGTGTGACGCAAATTTCATCATCCATGTGCAGTCCAGTTTTTCGAGATACACGGACAGTCTACGCATGCACCTGGAGTTGACTGTACTAAAAGAATATCAAACAGCAGTCATAGTGCAAGTGCGGCAAATTTGTCTGTACATCCAAAAGAGTATACTTTAAAAGGCTAGAATGTTTGACTGTCCATGAGACATAACGGCATGTGAAAAACAACGTATAACCCAGCCTTTATAGCCAAAATATTGGTTATAATATCAATATAAACATCATCAGCACAGTAAATGTGTACTATCCGTGTCTGTGCTCATTGTCTGCATATGCAACTGCTATTAACTGTTTTAAAGAGTATCACATAGCACAGTCATAGTGCAAATTCACGGGCTCACAGTCAAGAGTTTACTTTGAAAAGCTAGAGCCAGGGGAAGCTCAGTGATTAAGACGCTTACTACTACCCCTGGAGTTCGCGAGTTCAAATCCCAGGACGTGCTGAGTGACTCCAGCCAGGTCTCCTAAGCAACCAAATTGGCCCAGTTGCTAGGGAGGGTAAAGTCACATGGGGTAACCTCCTCGTGGTCACTATAATTCGATCATGTGATGTAATGGCATGCGGAAAGACCCCAGACTTTAAGAACAAAGTATACTTCAGTTTTCAGTGTGCCGCTACGTCTCGCGCACTATGCGTGATACAAATAACGTGTTAAAGGTTTACTAAATCACAGCTTTGCTCAGAGAGTTGAACAAAAGCCAAGCAGGCTATAGATCGCCATGGTTACTGGTGTAACCTCCATTCCCTGATGGAGGGAACGAGACGTTGGTGTCGATGTAGTGACACTAGGGGTCACTCTTGGGAGCCCGAGACACCTCTGGTCTTTGATAAAAGGCCAATGAAATTGGCGAGTGGTATTTGCATGCCACTCCCCCGGACATACGGGTATAAAAGGAGCTGGTATGCAACCACTCATTCAGGTTTTATGCTGAGGAGCCGATATAAGGTCCGGCCATTTCAGTGGGTAGTTCAGCGTTGTGGCAGGAGGGACACAACATCTCGTTCCCTCCATCAGGGAACGGAGGTTACACCAGTAACCATGACGTTCCCTATCTGTCACTCACTCAATGTTGGTGTCGATGTAGTGACACTAGGGGTCCCTATTCAAAACGCCACAAGGCTGAACGGTGTTACGTGAGCTGGTGGTGTGTGGTGGGCAGACTTGCTGTGTGCCTCATAGCCAGCACACCAGGTCGACCATAACCTCCCCCGACACAGTTATGAGTGTCGAACGGCCCTTCTTGGGGACAAGTCGACTACCCAAAGATAGAGACAGGCTTAACCCAGTCGTGGCCTCTTTTCCCCTTCTCTTTTTCCACTCCCTAAAAGAGAAGGGGGATTATCCAACTGGGCCACCAGGTCTAGTCGGGGGGTGTCCCTCCCAAGGGGAAGACACCGCGGAGACCACACCTCGCCCAAAGAGAGGGGGGGATATTTAAGTGGAAGAATACGTCACATGGTCTTTCCAACCATGTGGAGAGTCTTCATGGTAGATCCTGCCCAATGGGGGAGGAGTTACTACAAACATGGAGACTGGGGCAGAGGGGCTCTGCCCAAGGAAGACGCAGTTTGCCAGCAGGGAAACGAACTAGCGGAAGATATCTATCGCAAGGGGTTAGCCTTACAGGAAACCGCCACATGCGGAGCACCTACCTCAGAACCGGGATCTTAGTTAGTGCATGTACAGGGCCGGCAGTGTGTCTCTCCGAAGACTCAACTGCCACAGGGCTCGGAGGAAGTCAACCAGGGAACAAAGTTTGTGAACACTACTGGGAATTAATGGTGCACGTCTTCAGCTCAAGGGGAGAAGGAAGGCGCTATATTCAAGCAATACACCCGGCCAGCTATCCCGGGCTTATCCGCTTGTGTTGCGTGCCACTACCTGGGACGAAACCGGTTCCAACCGGAGGTTGTAGAACCTTGCAAAGGTGTTGGGTGTTGCCCAGCCCACTGCTCTGCAAATGTCTGCTAGAGAGGCACCTCTGGCCAGGGCCCAAGAAGCCGCTACACCACAGGTAGAATGGGCTCGTAGCCCTACCAGGGGCGGCATATTTTGGGCGAGATATGCCATAGTTATGGCGTCAATGTGCCAGTGGGCGATCCTCTGCTTGGAGACAGCACTTCCTTTCCGCTGTGCACCAAAGCAGACAAAGAGCTGCTCATAGACACTAAAGCTCTGCGTGCGATCCAAATAGATGCGTAAAGCGCGCACCAGACACAGCAACGACAGGGCTGGGTCTGCCTCCTCCTGGGGCAGCGCTTGCAGGTTCACCACCTGGTCCCTAAAGGTGTAGTGGGAACCTTGGGCACATAGCCCGGTCGGGGTCTCAGGATCACGTGAGAGTAACCCGGACCGAACTCCAGGCACATTTCGCTGACAGAGAACGCTTGCAGGTCACCTACCCTCTTGATGGAAGTGAGCGCAGTCAGGAGGGCAGTCTTCAAGGAGAGTGCCTTAAGCTAGGCTGACTGTAAAGGCTCAAAGGGGGCTCTCTGTAGACCCTGAAGGACTACAGAGAGATCCCATGAGGGAACGAGGCACGGTCTGGAGGGATTCAGCCTCCTGGTGCCTCTTAGGAACCTAACGATCAGGTCGTGCTTCCCTAAGGTCTTACCGTTGACTGCGTCGTGGTGTGCTGCTATGGCGGCAACATACACCTTCAAGGTGGAGGGGGACAGCCTCCCTTCCAGCCTCTCCTGCAGGAAGGAAAACACTGATCCAACTGTGCATCTCTAGGGGTCTTCGCGTCGGGAAGAACACCACTTAGCGAATAGATGCCACTTAAAGGCATACAGGCGCCTCGTACAGGGGGCCCTAGCCTGAGTGATCGTGTCTACCACCGCGGGTGGTAGGCCGCTTAGATCTTCCATGTCCCGTCCATGGACCAGACATGGAGATTCCAGAGGTCTGGGCGTGGCTGCCAGAAGGTGCCCCGTCCCTGAGAAAGAAGGTCCTTCCTCAGGGGAATTCGCCAGGGGGGAGCTGTCGTGAGGAGCGTGAGGTCCGAGAACCACGTCTGGGTGGGCCAGTAGGGTGCTACCAGGACAACCTGCTCCTTGTCCTCCCTGACCTTGCACAGGGTCTGTGTAAGCAGGCTCACTGGGGGAAATGCATATTTGCGTAGGCCAGGGGGCCAGCTGTGTGCCAGTGCGTCTATGCCGAGGGGAGCCTCGGTGAGGGTGTACCAGAGCGGGCAGTGGGAGGATTCTTGGGAGGCGAACAGGTCCACCTGTGCCTCTCTGAATCGACTCCAAATCAGCTGGACCACCTGAGGGTGGAGTCTCCACTCTCCCTTGAGGGAAACCTGCCGTGACAATGTGTCCGCTGTGGTGTTGAGGTTGCCCGGGATGTGAGTGGCTTGCAGTGACTTGAAGTGCTGTTGCCTCCGGAGGAGGAGACGGCGGGCGAGTTGTGACATACAGCGAGAGCGCAGACCGCCTTGGTGGTTGACATATGCTACCGCTGCCGTGCTGTCCTTCCGAACTAGCATGTGCTTGCCCTGGATCAACGGCCGGAACCTCCGCAGGGCGAACAGAATTGCCAGTAACTCGAGGCAGTTGATGTGCCAATGCAGTCACGGACCCGTCCAGAGGCCAGCTGCTGCATGCCCATTGCAAACAGCGCCCCAGCCCGTCTTGGAGGCAACTGTCGTTACCACGACGCACATGGAGACCAGTTCTAGAGGAACACCTGCTCGTAGAAACGAGAGGTCGGTCCAAGGGCTGAAAAGACAGTGACAGACCGACGTAATGGCCACGCAGTGTGTCCTGTGGCGCCATGCCCATCTTGGGACTCGAGTCTGGAGCCAGTGCTGAAGCGGCCTCATATGCATCAACCCGAGTGGGGTGGCCACCGCCAAGGGTGCCATATGCCCCAGGAGCCTCTGAAAAAGTTTCAGTGTAACCGCTGTTCCCTGCTTGAACGCCTTCAAACAGGCCAGCACCGACTGGGCGCGCTCGTTCGTAAGGCACACCGTCAAGGAGACTGAGTCCAACTCCAAACCGAGAAAAGAGATGCTCTGAACTGGGAGGAGCTTGCTCTTTTCCCAGTTGACCCGAAGCCCTAGTCGGCTGAGGTGTGAGAGCACCAGGTCCCTGTGTGCGCATAACACGTCTCGAGAGTAAGCTAGGATTAGCCAGTCATCGAGATAGTTGAGAATGTGAATGCCCACCTCCCTTAACGGGGCAAGGGCAGCCTCTGCGATCTTCGTAAAGACGCGAGGAGACAGGGACAGGCCGAAAGGGAGGACTTTGTACTGATACGCCTGACCCTCAAACGTGAACCGCAGGAAGGGTCTGTGTCGAGGAAGGATCGAGACGTGAAAGTACGCGTCCTTCAGGTCTACCGCCGCGAACCAATCTTGATGCCGGACACTCGTCAGAATGCGTCTTTGCGTCAGCATCTTTAACGGGAGTCTGTGTAAAGCCCGGTTCAGTACTCGCAGGTCCAAGATTGGCCGCAACCCACCGCCTTTTTTATGAAGTAGGGGCTGTAAAACCCTTCCTTCATCTCGGCTGGAGGGACAGGTTCTATTGCGTCCTTCCGTAGGAGGGTAGCGCTCCGCGAGCAGGGTGGCAGCGTTTTCGCCCTTGACCAAGGTGAAATGAATACCGCTGAACCTGGGCGGGCACCTGGCGAACTGAATCGCATAGCCGAGTCGGACGGTCCGGATCAGCCACCACGACAGATTGGAAAGCGCAAGCCACGCGTCCAAATTCCGCGTGAGGGGGACCAAGGGGACAACGTTGTCAGACGTACCGGCAGGTGGGGCCTCGCGGTGGGGCAGAGCGCGAGGTGCCACAGCACGTCGTGGGCGTGCTGAGTCTAGGGACATCGAAGCACTTACCTGGCTCCTTGTGACCACCCTCGGAACAGCCTGGGACGGGGGAGGGAGAGGCCTGTCCTCGTAACCTGTGGAGGCTGCCACATCGGGGGTGGCTGTGTGCCATAGCTGGGCGCTCAGGGGGGGAAAGGGCACCGCTGGAGCACCAATCCTGCAAAAAAAATCCCGTGGACGGTAGTCGTGGTGACGACCGTACACACCGGGTATGTGACCCAGGGAGGAAGGAAGCCGCTCTTTTGCTGAACTGTTGGGTACTGCAGCGACTTGGGCGTGCGGCGAAATCAAACAAAAAGGCAACAAAAGATTTTCCACCCGGCCCTCCACCGGGGGGTGGAGTGGTCTTTCTACCAGCTCCACGTGAGTGGGTTCCCTCGTCCCTGGGTTGCCCGTCTCAGGGGCACTTCGAGGACCTCCGTGGGTTCTTCAGTGCCGGCTGTGAGACGGGTGGCGTCGGCTTCCTGCGGTGGGCTCCACGCCGGGGCCGGGCCGAAGGGGCGGGCTGCGGCGGAGCCGGTGCAGTCACCGCAGGGGGACGACCTTGGCGACGAGCAGACGGGGTGTGGGATCTTGAGCCGCACCGGGGCAGGGTGTGCCGGATTGCCTCCGTCTGCTGCTTCACCATCGAGAACTGCTGGGCAAAGTCCTCGACGGTATTGCCGAATAGGCCTGCCTGGTAAATGGGGGCAGCAAGGAACCGTGTCTTGTCGGCCTCACCCATCTCGACCAGGTTGAGCCAAAGGTAGCGCTCCTGGACCACTAGTGTGGCCATCGTCTGCCCGAGAGACCACGCCGTGACCTTCGTCGCTCGGAGAGCAAGGTCGGTCGCCGAGCGCTGTTCCTGCATCAAGTCTGGGGCGGAACTACCCTTGTGCAGTTCTTTCAGCGCCTTGGCTTGGTGGACCTGCAGGAGAGCCATGGCGTGCAGGGCAGAGGCGGCTTGTCCAGCAGCACTGTAGGCCTTAGCCGTCAGGGACGACATGAGCCTACAGGGCTTGGACGGGAGCTTAGGGCGTCCACGCCAGGCAGCGGCGCTCTGCGGGCATAAGTGTGCCGTGAGCGCCTTATCCACCGGGGGAATCGCCGTATAGCCCTTGGCCGCCCCACCATCGAGGGTAGTGAGAGCGGGGGAACTGCGGAGTCGGGGCGGGGCAGTGAAAGGTGCCTCCCACGACTTCGTCAGCTCCTTATGCACTTCCGGGAAGAATGGCACTGGAGCGGGGCGCGGCTGCTTTGAGCGGTGCCGCGAGCCCAGAAACCAATCATCAAGCCGCGAGGGTTCAGGGGAGAGTGGGGGATTCCACTCTGGCCCGATGCTCGCGGCCGCCCGGGAAAGCATGTCCATCATTTCGGCATTTCTTACGAAAGCAAGCCGCGACCGCAATGTTGCCATGGTCATGTTCTCGCAGTGAGAACATGAACCATTCACAAACGCTGCTTCCATGTGGGTCATGCCCAGACACGAAAGACAGCGATCATGACCATCCGAAGTTGAGAGATAACGACCGCAACCAGGAATAACACACAATCGGAAATGCATCTTTAGAAAGGCGCGTCTTTACAAAGACGTTCCGTGTGTGCGCTCTTTTAGAGAAATGTACTCTTTTAGAGGGGAAAAATGCTCTTTCAGAAAATATACTCTCTAATTTGTCTGCCGAAGCGCCCAGGGGCGTTCTCTGCAGTGCACCAGTGCAGAGGAGGGAGAAGCCGCTGAAATGCGCCGTCAGATCCAGCAGAGGTGAATGAACAGGGATATTCAGCTCAATGAGCATGACCATTCGGCTCCGAAGAGAAAATCTGAATGAGTGGTTGCATACCAGCTCCTTTTATACCCGTATGTCCAGGGGAGTGGCATGCAAATACCACTCGCCAATTTTCATTGGCCTTTTATCAAAGACCAGAGGTGTCTCGGGCTCCCAAGAGTGACCCCTAGTGTCACTACATCGACACAACGTCGAGTGAGTGACAGATAGGGAACTGTAGATTTTCTTATCCCAAGTTGATTTGTGGTTGCTCTCTGTCACTGAAATCCCATCCACTGTGTTTTCTATTCTAGTCACTTGCCTGGATGTGTTGTGCATTTACATAGAAATTGCATTGTCCAATATTTATTTATTTTTTTCTGTTTTATGGCACACTGTTTAGTGCTGCTGCAAGAATCTGTAGGCATGTGGGTTGATGACATTTTTTTTTGTGGTGTGAGTCTCTTAGGACGGAATCTCAATATCTATAGGTGGTGACAGTAACATACATTTATTTTACATTCCTATTCCAACTAACAAGAATTAATGGTTCTTTCTGTTACAATTAGAGTACATTGCTCTTTGTATCCAAACAGAGTAAGTACTGTTAATTACCTAGTTTAATCATGAGAATGTAATTATCCAAAGCATTACACTATAAGATTGTAGAGCAGCCGTGAATGTTTTTGTGCAAAGCAAAAAGACCAGTGTTTGAAAAGCATTAATTTTCTTCCTTTAAAATGTTGTCATCATTTACTGAACCCTTACTGCATGCTGTCCAAAACCTGTATTACTTTCATTCTTCATTTTGGTTGACTCTGAGTAATTCTGCTTCAGTCTGATTTTCTGTTCTATGGAAACATTTTCTACCATGGAGATCCAGCTGGTTTGGTAAAGACTGGAACTCCTTAAAACAAATACGACCCATCCATTTAACATTAGCTCTCTGAGAGCATTTGAAATGTTTTTGTTTGATTGACTTTACTTTTCATCTTACACACATTGCAATAGATCATTTGTATAATCGATAGATACATAACAGACAGAAGTTTTCCAGCTTTCATAACAGAATACCACTTATTAGCATTTTTCTCCTTACTTTTGTAGATGCAACTAATTATTTTTTGGAAAGCTGCAGTGCCACTGACATTTGTAAAAAAGATTGAGAATATATGAAGTGTTCAATTACATCATAATGTTACTGATGATCATTTTCATCCCCACGGACGTTCCACCTGTTAGTGAGAAAAACTGCATATTGATTGGAGCGACTCCCGGTTGGCCTGGTGTGCTCACTAGCACAAAAATAGTCACAGGGCGGGACCACAGTGTCCTTGCCAGGTCTGCTGTCTTTCTGGAGGACACACAAATGCACAAATGTACATACATGTAGGTACTCTCTCAGAGCCGTCCGGAGTCTCTCAGGATAGATGCATGGTGCCAGGGGAGTTGCTGAAAGGTCATAGCAGATAATTGTGTTAGTTCCTACTGTGCACCTCAATGCCACTGAGGAATGATAAAGAACAGAGCACTGCCAGAACTCTCTCACCCACACATACATGCTTATAGGTCCCGGAGTGTGTGACCAGTCCTCATTAGCCTTGTGGGCAAAAAGAAAGTGAGAGAAAAGAGAGAGAGAGAGACAGAATAGAAGGGATTTAAATAAAGATATTTTTCATTTAACAAAAAAACAGCATGGAGCTGAAAATTAAAGGGATAGTTCATGCGAAAATGGTAATTCTGTAATGATTTACTACCCCTTATAACACTCCAAACTCCTATGACTTTTTTTTTCTTCACATAAAATTGTGAATTTTTAAGAATATTCAGGCCGCTCTTTTCCTTATAATGAAAATGAATGGGGACTGGGGCTGTCAAGCTTCAGGTTTGACGTCAGTAATGTAAATGTTAAAATACTCAAATGTATAGCCCCTAACCGTAAACCGTAAACAGTATGTGCCTAATCATGATTTATAATCAGATAAAATCGCTTACTAACCTTTTTAGTGTAAAGTTATATCCAATTTTACAACTTCGTTGCCATGACGACGTTACACCATAATGTAATATTCCTTTAAGTGTCCAAATACTTTTTTTGGGCCACAATAAACACCAAATACTGCATGTGCACATCCATTATTCAGGGTTGGGCTTTGCCTTAGGGTTAGTGTAAAATTAGGATTATGACATTGGAAGGATTAGAGGCTGGATTAATTCAGATTACTAGAGGTCTGGTGTAAAGATGAAGGGTTTAAGATTAGTGATGGTAATGGTTGTGGTTGTTTTGGTTGGGGAAACCTCTACACCATCCTGATTAAGAGGCATGCTGGTCGACAGGATGATGCAAGTGAGTTGTGGTCCCATAGCCTAATGGCAACACATGGGCCATTCATCTGGGGATGTCATCAATAAAAGCAAGCTAGATTGTCAATAAGATTTCACCCCCCACCATTGGAAATGTTTCATCCCAAGGGCTCATGGAATGATTTATATCTGCTGTGCTGTTGGAGGAGATTATGGGGGGGCTTTTATAATTCCCCATCCTTCATCTCAAACTCAGGCCTCCATCAAGAATGGGCAGAAGTCATCCCATATCAGCTACCAGAAGAACCATACTGGTCGACCAGTTTTTGGCCATGCTAATCCACCAGCTAGACCAGCCTCAAACCAGCATGTGATAGCTGTGCAGAATGTGTAAACCTCACTCCCCTGGCCTCAAGAGGCACATTACCAACTGATGCTAGAGGCTGTTAGCGCGCCCACCTCCCATGCCAGCTGACACTGGTTCGATTCCTGCTCAGAGCGGGTAGATCAGGAACGATTACAGTGGTGCCATGACCCGGATGGGAGTGAGGTCATGGGGGATGAATGTAACGGGAGCCAGCTGGTACGTGATAGCTGTGCTGTATGTGTAAACCTCACTCCCCTGGCCTCAAGAGGCGCACTATCGACTGACGTTAGAGGCTATAGCCTGTAGCCTCCTCATTAGTGCGCCCACCTCCCATGCCGGCTAATGTCGGTATGAGTCCCACTCGGAGCAGGTCAAGCAGGACTGGTTACAAAAAGGTAAACACAGTTGAACCAATGCAAAATGTCTTATGGAAGGTGCCACTTGTCAATTACTCGGCACAATGGTGCCGATGTCAGGGTACTGGAACTTTCGGATGCAAGATGCCGACTTCTTATGTGATCATGTTGGTACTACAACACTGCTTCTAAGACAGCATCCTAGCCATCATGGAAGCTCATAAGTGACCGATTTAGAATGCTCTACATAGTCTGCAACTCAATTAGGTCCACAGGGGAGATCCAACTTGCAATTGATTCCAACAGAGTTTGACATTAGCATGTTCTTAAAATATTGGCTCAATACTCTAATAGGCAAACAAATACACAGTACAAAAATGTTGGGTAAAATAATAACTTTTTAAATACACAACTATATATGCATATAATAGAAGCTATATCTATACTAAAAGAATATGGATGAAATTAAAAATTCTAGGAGGCAGCATAATTCAGATGCATACTATTTGGAACAGCCTTTGTGTCAGGAGCAAGCCTATGATGCTTTTAAATGCTGCCTCCATAGGCAGCCCACTAAGTTTTGTGAGCTGCCTACGGAGCACTTGTGTGTGTTGTGGTGTGTTAACTATTTATCGTGGGCTCTAGGTACATTTCTAAGCTCTTCTGCATTGTATTTGTTTAGTTTGTGAGTGTCTGGTGTTGCAGAATTATTCACAGCAGGATGGTACAAAGAGCAGAGAAACTCAAACAATACATTTCTCATCAAACAGCACAACCTCAGGGGGCCTGGGTAGCTCAGCAAGTAAAGACACTGACTACCACCCCTGGAGTTGCAAGTTCAAATCCAGGGCATGCTGAGTGACTCCAGCCAGGTCTCCCAAGCAAAAGAGACAGAGAGAAAAACTTAGCATAGGACAATGAAAACAATATCTCATTATGGTCATAAGAGGATAATGTACTGCATATGCTACTGAGTCAAAATCATCTGTTTCTCCTGAGATATTTACTGTTGCTTTATGTGTTAATGGAAATGTCCTCCATAATGTTTGTGCTTTCTCAAAAGACACACTGTGGTGTATTTTAGATGGCAGTGGAACAGATTCAATTTAGATATAAATGGAAGGATGATCACCCTATCTGTTTGTGTTGCTTGCTACTCTGCTGTTATCACCTCTTCCTGCTTTAATTTGGAGTGCATCACAGCAGTTTGTTATTTTGACATTGGATCGTTATAAAGCTGAAAGCAATGTTTCAATCTTGCATCCTTACCACTGAAAAGGTTTGTCAAAAAAAAAAGAAAATGCTGAATTCGAGAAAATTCAGACAAGTTTTATTAAGGAACCAGACTGATCTCTCTCTCTAAAAAAAAAAAAAAAAAAAAAAAATCAAATAATAATAATCGGCAACAGGAGGTCGAATGTTTTGTCTGCAAGGTCTTGGATTGGATCATGAAAAGTGGGTATTATGGAGCCAAATGGTTGGAGAGAAGGGGCTAAAAGAGTGCCAAACAGTGAAAGTAGTTTCAGAGGTGGAGCAAGTTGTTTCTTATTGCTGAAAGATTACGAAGATAAACATTTATTTATTTATTTATTTTAAAAACGTGCACCAATGAATCGTGTGCAATAAGACCAGAAATGTGCATTAAGAAAGTAAATAGGGTCAATTTTTTATTTAAATCTGTAATTGAAAATACTGACACAAAAGTTCTTCATTAGTGTTGAAAATGTTTCAAATCACCAGGCTGAATTTTTCTTACCTTCACAGAACATCCACCTGTACAGTGGGTTTTATCTTTGCCCTTCAAAGCATAAAAGTAATAAATCCCATAAAGTAATAAATGATTCTGAAGATCTAGATACCGCTGTGACACAGGAAGCTCTGCATTAATTCTGAGAGAGATGTGGGAAAAATTAAAATGAGGTTAAGGGGGCATAAAAAATTTATTAATAACTGGATAGGTGGAAAAAAGAGGAGAAGAGGAAGGAAAAGAGTCAAGGAGAGCAGTATGTTAAGCAATCAACCAGAAAATGGAGGAAATGGTAATGGAGACACAGAGTTGTGCACTCTCTTCTCAGTACATCCTTTCTTTTCACATACCATTGCACTTAATCAAGTAAGATCGTGTTTCATCAGGCACAAGCAAAATTTTATTGCATCCTTAACGGGGTGTCTTTGTGCTCAAAAACACATTTTGTTCAGTTGCAGCGTGTAAAGATAAAGCGAGTAATTTCTGTGCATCTAGCGACATCAAAATTAATTCGAAAAATAATTATTGTTTTCAAACAGGTTTCCGGAAAACTCCCCAAGATAGTCTTGCCCCGAAACTTACACCATTGGTTGAGCCATATGTTTTTGCAAAACATTTTATGTTGTCAGGCTGGACAGGATGTTAAAAACAAACAATAAAAAAAAAAAAAAAAACGGTTTTTATAGTTCCACAGAGCCATGGTGTTTACACTAAGATAGAAGAACGTTTTTTAACATCCAAAAAACTACACACATCACCTTTTAAGGAACAGTTCACCAAATCATTTCATCTCATTTCATCATCATTTACTCACCCTTATGTCATCTTAAGCTCATACAACTTAGAGGGTCGAACACCGAACTCATTTGGCAGACAGCACGGCATGTTCTAAAATTCAAAACATTTGTTTTCTATGAAGGTACGCACACAGCTGCCACCGCTCGGCATCTGTCAGCAGTGCCCAGCTACGACTCCAGAGGCTGCTCAAAATTCTGCAGTGCCACGTAGCGTGACTCGCATAGTTTTATGTTAAATTAATCTTAAATCATTATTAAATGGCATAGATTATTTACTCTAGCCATCACTGGATGATATGTCGAGAATATATATCTTTCATATAACCTACACAATGTATTTTTAGTTACAAGTTGTAACAGGTCTGGACGGTGTAGGACAGAGGAAGTGGGGGTCAGGTAACAGGTCTCTTCCACTCTTTTATTAACACATGAAAACTCAAGGTCAGGTCTTTCACTCAAACGTGTTGCTCTGCTGGGTATCTCTCTCCCCCTCCTCTGGCGTCGGCTCCTCTTTTATCGCTCTTCCAGGATTACTGCAACAAGAAACAGCTATTGCAATAATAATCACCCAGGTGTGAAGCCTTACCACTTTACCTCTCTCCAGACGAACGCTCAAACACGCCCTTGCCACCACATACCCCCACCACCCGACTCAGGCCAGGGAGTCATCCAGTCTGCCCACCACTCCCCCCATTTCTGGAGAAGAAATCCGTGACAGCCGTCTGCGCCCCTGGCCTGTGGACCACCTCGAACTTAAAAGGCTGTAATGCCAGATACCAACTGGTGATCCGCGTGTTAGTATCCTTCATGTGGTGGAGCCACTGGAGCGTGGCGTGATCCAAACAGAGGGTAAAAACCCGCCCCAACAGGTAGTATCAGAGAGTGAGGATGGCCCACTTGATGACCAAGCACTCCATCTCAATAATGCTGTATTTAGTCTCTCTCAAGGAGAACTTCCAACTAACGTACAGCACTGGCTGTTCCTCCCCCTCCACCACCTGCGAGAGCACTGCCCCCAACATGCCGTCTAATGCGTCTGTCTATAAAATAAAAGGGAGAGAGAAGTCAGGTGCATGTAAAATCGGTCCGCCACAAAGTGCAGCTTTCACCTGCATAAATGCCTGTTGGCACTGCTCTGTTCATTGGACCGGATGTGGTGCTGCCTTTTTTGTAAGATCATTCAGCGAGCTGGTGACTGCCAAATAATTAGGTACAAACCTACAATAGTAGCCAACCAGCCCCAGGAACTGTCTCACCTCTTTTTTGGTCTAAATCGCTGCGGTTTTATCAATTTGGGGCCACACTTGCACGTGACCCAAGTGGAAGACCAGATACCGCACCTCCACCCACCCAATCACGTACTTCTTTGGGATTGCTGTGAGCCCCGCTCGCCTCAATGACCTCAGGGCAGCCCTCAGATGCTGCATGTGCCGCTGCCAAGCATTACAGTAAATAATGATATCATCTAAATAGGCAGCAGCGTAAGCAGTGTGCGGTCTGAGGATTCTGTCCATGAGCCGCTGGAATGTAGCTGGGGCCCCGAACTAACCGAACGAAAGCTTCACGAATTGGTGTAATCTGAACGGTGTGGAGAAGTCCAATCTCCCGTCAAAAAACGGCCTTCTCCACACCGTATCCCTTCGTCAAATCTAGTGTCAAATAAAATCAAGCTGTGCCTAACCAACTGTGGAGTTAATCAATACGAGGCATTGTGTATGCATCAAATTTAGACACTGCATTTACTTTCCGATAACCCACACAGAACTGGACTGACCAGCACAACTGGGCTGGACCATTCACTGTGGGATTCCTCTATTACTCCCATCTCAAGCATAGCATCCAATTCTTCCCGTACCACTTTTTTCTTGTGTTCAGGAAGAAGGTAGGGACGACTATGTACTACTATCACCTCCGTGATTTAGGATGGCGAGAGGTGGTATCCACAAGGGAAAAGGGTGTTTCGACTAGTGATTTTGGACCTCACCTCCGGCCCAAGCTCCTCCCTCTCCGGAACTGCCATCGCCAACATCATGGGTATTGTCTCCCTCCTGGCTTTCAGGAGGTTGAGATGGTATATCTGACGTGCATCTCCTACTCGATGTGTGACCTCAAAGGGCCCTTACCACTTGGCGAGTAATTTAGAGCTTGATGTTGGGAGTAATACAAGCACTTTATATCCCGGTGCAAATTCCCATAGCTGAGTGCCCCTATTATACAGCTGGCTATGACGTTCTTGAGCCTGGAGCATATTCCTCTGTGTGAGCTGCCCCAAAGTATGGAGTTTTGCTCTAAGCTCTAGAATGTACTGAATTTCATTTTTACTGTTCGAAGGCCCATCCTCCCAAGCCTCCGCAGGACATCAAGCATGCTGCGTGATCGACACCCATACAGAAGCTCAAAGGGGTAAAACCCTGTGGAGGCTTGTGGAACCTCTCGGACTGCAAATAATAGGGGTTTGAGACACTTATTCCAATTCGTAGTGTCCTCGTGCACGAACTTACGAATCATATTTTTCAGTGTTTTATTAAACACTGCCCATCCGTCTGTGGATGTTAAATGCTGGTGCAGACCGATTTAATCCCCAATAATTCGTATAGTATTCGTAGTGTGGGTGACATAAAAGTAGTGCCTTGATCAGTGTGGATTTCTTTCGGAATCCCCACTCAGGAGAAAATTTTGAAGAGTGCCTCCACAACACTACATGCTGAGATGTTGCGCAGAGGCACTGCTTCCAGGTATCGCATTGTGTAATCCACCAGAACTAACACAAAGCGATGCCCGCATGCAATCCATTCTAATGGCCCTACGAGGTCCATGCCAATTCTCTCGAAGGGGACCTTGAGGGTGCAATGGCGCTTTTGGGGTGGCCGGTAGATTCACCAGCTGACATACACAGCATGCCGCATACCACCTTCGGACATCCCTGTGAATGCCCGGCCAATAGAAATGGGCCATTAGTTCGTTCAGTGTTTTATCCTGCCCCAAGTGTCCTGCCATCAGATTATAATGAGCCGCTTGGAATAAGATTTCCTGACGACACTTTGGTACTAACAAATGGGTTGTAATCACCTTCGTCTGACCGTCCTGCATCACTCGATACAACCGATCTTTTATCACTGCAAAATACGGATATGAGAGTGCCATGTCTGGCAGGAGTTGCTGGCCATCAACAGTTTTCACTTGATCAAAGGCGTGCTTAAGGGTTTCATCTCACGACTGCTCCAGCAGGAAATCCCTTTCGGGAAATCCTCTAAGGATGGGAGGAGACAAACCTTCCCCGCCACTTATGTCATCCTGACATGGAGCGGACGTAGACGGCCCCGTCACCGCCTCCCCCACCATGGCATCACACATCTCACACTTCGTGATTTTCTTGCAGAACTCTATGATTTTGTCCATGAAATTTAATGATGAGAGACACTAGAGGATAATTATGAACATCCCCATGCACACACCTCACCTTCACCCTCTGCCCTGTGCCCAAGCCTCGTCTTGAGCCAACACTTGGTGGATAGTGGTTTTAGTGGTTCCACTAAGGCTTGATATGTACTCCCCCTGATACTCACAGGTATCTGGTATGTTCCAGCTCGATCGGGGGCAGCCAGTGGGGTGTCAGGGACCTGGACCAATGTTCCCAGTTCCATCATGGGGCATTGGTCCTGGAAGTGCCCTGGCTCCCTGCAACTCCAGCAAGCCGGCCCAGACATTATGCCAGCAACCGCGGCAGCGGATTCACCAACCTGGGGGAAGAGCAAGAAGAGACGGGGGAAACCAATGGTTGGACGAACCCCCATGACCGGGGAGCTGGTTTGTGGGTAACTTTCCCCTGTTTCTGGGGAAAAGGGGCGGGGCAGGGACCACAGACAGGGGGAGATGGGGAAGAAAGAGAGTGAGAGAGAGAGCGAGAGAGAATGAGGGCTCATCCGCCCTCAGACATGGGGCCATATGGTCCTCAGCCAGCTAGACGGCCTACTCCTGCAACATCGTGCGGTGCCACTGGACCCATTCCGCCGTTCCTGTCGGCAGACAAAGGATGAACTGTTCCAGCACCACCAGATCAATGACTTCCTCAGCGTCACGCTCCTCCGCCAGCAGCCACTTCTGGCAGGCATCACGGAGCTGTTGGGCGAATGCCAACGGGCAGCCACACTCGCTCAGCGTCAGTGAGCGGAAATGCTGCTGGTGTGTCTCTGGGCTGCGGCTGACCTGTTGCAAGATGGCTTTCTTTAAGTCCTCGTACAGCAGGAGGTTAGCTGCAGGCAGATGTTGGGCCACGAGCTGGGCTTCCCCGGATAACAGCAGAAGGAGGCGGGCTGTTCACTGAGACTTTGGCCATTTCCACACCTCCGTCGCCCACTCAAACAGTTCTATGAATGCCTCTGGTTCATCCTGCAGGCCCATTTTCATGAGGGTGATCGGAGGTATGGAAGTTGCTGGTTCCGGGGTTGCGGCTGGGCCTTCCCCTTGGTGTAGCAAGCTCCAGAGTGCCTGCCGGTCCTCCGCTTGAGCTCGGAGAATCACCTGGAAATGCTGATCCTGGTCTCAACGTAACTCAAGCAGGGCCTGGTGTTGAGCCTGATGCATGCTGGAGAGGGATTGGATGACTTCGACAAATGGCAAGGACTCCATGATGGCATACTGGCTTCCTCAATGTCCTGGGTTTCAGCACCACTGTAACAGGTCTGGACAGTGTAGGACAGAGGAAGCGGGGGTCAGGTAATAGGTTTCTTCCACTCTTTCATTAACACATGAAAACTCAAGGTCAGGTTGCTTTTCAGCACACACACTCTTTCACACAAACGTGTCGCCCTACTGGGTATCTCTCTCCCCCTCCTCTGGCGTCAGCTCCTCTTTTATCGCTCTTCCAGGATTACTGCAACAAGAAACAGCTGTTAGCCATAATAATCACCCAGGGGTGAAACCTTACTGCTTTCCCTCTCCCCGGACCAACGCTCAACCACGCTCTTGCCACCACACAAGTATCTCTTTTTTTTTGTTGTGGTTTGACAGCTTGAATGAAACATATTCAAGGATACAGAGAAATCGCATTATAAATGTTGGCATTTCTAATCTTTCAGTTTGTGCAGTTACACCAGTTTCATACACTAACTTGCAAACGTATCAACATCACTTTGTTCATTCTTGAAGAAGTACAAAAATCATCATAACTTTTGTTTGGATGGTGACCAGATTCACAACTTTTGACTGCCACCTGCAATGCATCGACGTGTCCTGTGTGCGATACCTGTGCCTTGTCCTACCGGCTTATTTTCTTCTACGGAACACAAACAAAAATATAAATAAAAATATGAGGTGACTATATCCATACAATGTAAGTCAATGAGGTCCAAACTTTCAAGCTCCAAAAAGGAAATAAATGCAGAATAAAGGTAATCCAGAAGACTCCGGTGGTTTAATCCATGTCTTCTGAAGTTATATGATCAGTTTGGGGTGAGAAACAGACAAAAATGCAACTCCTTTTTCATTATAAATCTTACCACCTTTCACTCTATGTGAGATCCACCATTTTGCCCAGCTTACCATATATTTGTTTGGCGAAGTTCCAGCAGTATGTAGCTGTTAAAAATGTATCAAAGTGCATTAATTATTATTATGTTGTGAGTTAATTATGGATAGAAATTCCTACAGAAAGCCTAATGATATTCAGTTGTGCCGATAATTAACGAGACTGCCGATTCTCTTTGACTGTGTCCTCTTTGGTGTTGCTCTGCACCTGCTGAGAGAAGTCTTCCTGCTTACAATGCAAAGCTTCATCCATAAGTTCACTGGCATTTTCATAATGTCATCAGTTGCTTTCTGTGTCCTCTCCTGCCTGGAATTTCTCTGTCGCTTTCGCTCTCCTTGTTGATCATCGGTTAAAGATGAAAAGTGTTTTTTTAATTTTTTTATTAATAAAATACTTTCTCCTAACCCAGCTTAATATGCAGAGACAACAATAAGTTGTCTCTGCAAAAGCATGCTATTTTTGTAGGTTGTATGTTGATTTCACCTAAAAGTGTAACACTGTTGCACTATAAAAACATTGCAAAAAGTTTGTTTGAGCATCCTGACCAGCGCAACAAGCAACATTGCTCAAACAATGGTGTGAGTTTGCAGCGGGATAATCTGCTTGTTCAACCAATGGCAGACGAGAGGAGTGTTTGAGAGACCTGTTTGGAAATATTGCAATACCAATATTTTTGCTATTCTGTATGGTGCCGCTTGACACAGAAATTACACACTTCATCTTTAGAGTCAATAAACACATCTTAAACAACAAATGATGTTCTCAGTAATTAAAGTTTTTGTATTATGCGTGATACATCCCTACTGCATACAAAGAGGTAATGGTGAGCTCTGATTGGCTGCTTATCACTGAAGCTGGGAATTCTCTGGACAGTGTTTCCCAAGGGAACCGGGATCACATCATGGATTCACACAAGTGCAGAGCAAAAGTCAATACATAACTTAAACGTCTTTCTTTAAAGTAGCCATTGCGTTTAGGGTTATGGCCTTTCTTCCTGAATCCTCATGTTAAACTGCTTATTTTTCCTGTCATCCTTCTCCATCCATCTTGCTGTGCTCCTCCCTTCTTATTCTCATTCTTCTTTCCTCTCTCCACCCTCTCTTTCTGCACCAATTCACACAGACCCGCTTGCTCGCTATCTGGACACATAATCAATAAAGCGAATGCCAGGGAGAGAACTACTACATGGATTTCCAATGGGCTGCCACTGGAGAAAAAAAATGATGGAAAAAGATCAAATATGAGGACTATAGCAACACAACCACGCATTTTCACCTTTCACCTTTCACTCTAAATGGGTCGAATAGTAAGCTGAGGTGCTTATCATTGTGGAGAGAAAAGGATGTGAATACTAAAGCAACAAGTAAAACTGGAAACTGTCCCATGTGTGGAACTCCTCAGAGGATTGAAAAGTACAGAGAAATCATGTGTCAAAATTTTGCTCAACTCAGTCCAATTATCTAGCCAAAAACATATTTAAGTAAAAGTAAAAGTGCCTACTTCTAATTGTGTAAAAAGTAATCATCAGGAAAGGTTATAGGGTCAGTAGACATTCAGGTTTTAGCCAAGACCTATGTGAATACATATAGGGCCATCCTTTGATGAAATATTAGAATATAATAGACTTTATAATAAAAGTTTACATGATACCCATCTGTGGGGTATCATGATCTATATAGTAAATCTTTAAATATTACTGAAACTAAAACTAACTTTTGTCTCAGCCTCAGATATGCTCAAAGATCAGAAGTTGTGTGCTTTTTTCTCCTCTGGGCTTGTCGTGGTTAAGATATGTCCATGCGTATCAGCTGCACTTATTGTCAGTGTTTAGTTTCTTCAGCGATCTGCATCAAATAAATGAAGAACAAAGTTCTGTCTCCCCTACAACGTGCATCCATTTCTTACTTTGTTATTATTTATTGTACTGCGCACCTGATGCTAATACTTGATAATAGCTGACATTTACATATAGCTTTAACAGCCAGATGAATTTACAATAGACTGGGTTTTGGATGGACCTCAGAGTTGGTTTGAGTGATCGAATTTATACCCTTCTCAAATCCATCTTGCAGGGCATTTATACTTAGTTTTTCATGATCGGACAGCAATCTGTTCATCAAAAACAGATATGATTAAGTGCACTAACTGGCAATATGATCATTAAAAACATTTTGGGCTTTAGCCCCGGTAGCCCACCCCACCCATTGTAATCATTACGTTTTACTTTGAAATGGATTTCATTGGCTGGAGCGCAATTGACTAGTTAGCATGATCAAGATGGATTGAACAGAACATATGATTCAAGTCAATGTGACATGTGAAATCTGAACTTTTTAATTTAAAGTTCTAAACTGTAAAAAGTATTAGATTTAAGAAGAGTTGTCTCCCACTTTAAATTAGAGTTGAAATAGTTTCTTCCATCAAGAGAGCTTTTATTACTGAACTATGCTGTGTCTGGATGAATTGTTGCCAGACTATTTCTGCAAATATCTTATCTCTCACAGGCTAATGAGGATTAAATGACTCATTAAGGGTGTTTTAATTATTTTAATGCAGGATGTGAGCTGTTGATGTCTTGTATTCCCACCACAAGACATATTCAGGATTGCTGAATAGTTTTGTTGTTCAACATTAGAAAGCCAACTGTCTATTCTACCAAATCAGACACTGGTTGCCTACTATTTTATGAAGTGTTTACAATGACAACCCTGCTGTTATCTTATCTGGAATATCACTGAGGCAAGCAAGCTGTACTGTCTGTGAATTAGTTAATATCTTCTCCTTTGACATGAGATAATAGTTTGAGATGGGGAGTATAAGGGCAAGCAGATATGATCTGTTCCACCTAAGGATGGGACACAATGCCAGAGTCTTAAAAATATATCTTTCTGAAGATCTGAAAATGGCTGTGTAACGACGCTCCCCACCTGATGGAGCTTGAGAGGTTTTTTTTTATTTATAAATTTGCAAAGATTTCAAACAAACTTCTTTCATGTTGTCATTATGGAGTATTGTTTGTAGAATTTTGAGGAAAATAATGAATTTAATCCATTTTGGAATAAGGCTGTAACATAACAAAATGTGGAAAAAGTGAAGCGCTGTGAATACTTTCCGGATGCACTGTATATACACTATATTGCCAAAAGTATTCTCTCACCCATCCAAATAATTGAATTCAGGTGTTCCAATCACTTCCATAGCCACAGGTGTATAAAATGAAGCACCTAGGCATGCAGACTGCTTCTACAAACATTTGTGAAAGAATGGGCCGCTCTCAGGAGCTCAGTGAATTCCAGCGTGGTACTGTGATAGGATGCCACCTGTGCAACAAGTCCAGTCGTGAAATTTCCTCGCTACTAAATATTCCACAGTCAACTGTCAGTGGTATTATAACAAAGTGGAAGCGATTGGGAATGACAGCAACTCAGCCACGAAGTGGTAGGCCACGTAAAATGACAGAGCGGGGTCAGCGGATGCTGAGGCGCATAGTGCGCAGAGGTCGCCAACTTTCTGCAGAGTCAATCACTACAGACCTCCAAAGTTCATGTGGCCTTCAGATTAGCTCAAGAACAGTGCGTAGAGAGCTTCATGGAATGGGTTTCCATGGCCGAGCAGCTGCATCCAAGTCATACATCACCAAATGCAATGCAAAGCGTCGGATGCAGTGGTGTAAAGCACGTCGCCACTGGACCTTAGAGCAGTGGAGACACGTTCTCTGGAGTGACAAATCGCGCTTCTCCATCTGGCAATCTGATGGACGAGTCTGGGTTTGGCGGTTGCCAGGAGAACGGTACTTGTCTGACTGCATTGTGCCAACTGTGAAGTTTGGTGGAGGGGGGATTATGGTGTGGGGTTGTTTTTCAGGAGCTGGGCTTGGTCCCTTAGTTCCAGTGAAAGGAACTCTGAATGCTTCAGCATACCAAGAGATTTTGGACAATTCCATGCTCCCAACTTTGTGGGAACAGTTTGGGGATGGCCCCTTCCTGTTCCAACATGACTGCGCACCAGTGCACAAAGCAAGGTCCATAAAGACATGGATGAGCGAGTTTGGTGTGGAAGAACTTGACTGACCTGTACAGAGTCCTGACCTCAACCCGATAGAGCACCTTTGGGATGAATTAGAGCGAAGACTGCGAGCCAGGCCTTCTCGTCCAACATCAGTGTCTGACCTCATAAATGCGCTTCTGGAAGAATGGTCAAAAATTCCCATAAACACACTCCTAAACCTTGTGGAAAGCCTTCCCAGAAGAGTTGAAGCTGTTATAGATGCAAAGGGTGGGCCGACATCATATTAAACCCTATGGATTAAGAATGGGATGTCACTTAAATTCATATGCGTCTAAAGGCAGATGAGCGAATACTTTTGGCAATATAGTGTATATATATATATATATATATATATATATATATATATATATATATAAAATTGTTGACATCAAAAGCTTTGCATCCGTCATAAAATCGTCTGGTCATGGCGATTAAAGCGTATCATAGTTTATATGCTTATAATTATTTCCTTAACAGAAAGGGCTGGAATATTTGATCACTCCCATTGTATGAATGAAGTTGATAACACTGAAAGCGTGTGCCTTGTGCAGCTTTATTCTTTACAATGGGAGCAATCTATAATGTCACTATTAGAGCACGTAATGAAATACTCTGACTTAAGTAGCCAACTAGACTCTTCCTAGCAAACTTTCAAGTAGTTGACAAACATTTAATTCACCTACCAGAGATAAAATTTGTACAACATATCTTTCAGTTGTTAGTACAGCATGTATCCAGCTGTCTCGCTTCACTGCTTCACTTCCGAACATCGGGCTCAAATGGAGGCTGTCGACATGTGTTAATGTCCTACTCTAAAGTATTTTGAAGTGTGTCTGAAGTCCGTGGTCTTTTGCTTCATATTAGAGAGCTTTCCATTGGGATCGATGTTAATGATCAACTTCAAATTATTGCTAATGTGCGCCTCTTCCTGAGTACAAAGGCCTAATTGAATCCTCCCCTTAAAAAAATCATCAAGACCATAGAGTTTGTTTTAAACATATACTCACATTTTAATCTTAATAATATTTTTCATGTTTTTAATCACTTATTTTATTCAGAAAGGTAACAAGGCAAACGAGCGGGCAGGGTTATCACTGAAGACTGACACAAATGCACAAGGGAATGTGAAAACATACACCCAAGTTTGTGTTTCACACAGCACAAGACAAAACACAAGTGCCTGGCCACAGAGTAAATAAACCAAATCAACCGAAGTGGCTGAATCCAGACACAAGATGTAAAAGAGACATGGAAACACATACATGCCAGGGCTCTGCCACAAAGGGAAAAAACCCAAAACTAAGGGCAGAACCCTGACAGTACACCCTCTCAAGAAACATGAAACAACATGAAACAAGACAAAACACGTAACATCAAACACATAAAGCAGGAGGGGTGTGGGAAATACATCCAGGGTGGAGCCGGGCAGGCAGGGTAACGGCCACTGGGGAGAGGTCAGGAACAGTCACAGGGAAAGGTTCAGGGTCTGTGGCAACTGCCGGGGAGTGATCAGGATCAGTGGCAGCCGCAGGGGAGAGTTTGGGGTCAACAGCAGCTGCAGGGGAAAGTTCAGTCACTACCGCTGTCCAGACACAGAGGAGGATGGTAGCCAGGAAAGAGATGGTAAACTCAACTGGCATACCAACCTCAACAGATGTGAGTGCTGGAAACGGTAGGGGAACGGCCTTCGTGGCCGGGAGCGCTGGCAGCGGTAGGGGAACGGCCTCCATGGCCGGGAGCACTGGCAGCAGCAGGGGAACGTCTCCGTGGCCAGGACTGCTGGCAGTGGCAGGGGAATGGCCTCCATGGCCAAGGACGCTGGCAGTGACAGGAGAGCAGGAGCCCTTCTGCTCCTCTTATGGACAGTTGGCAGCACTGCACCGGGAACGGCAGTGGCAGGAATGGCCGCCGCCTCTTGGCGTGTGGCATCGGGAATGGCCACCACCTTCTGGTGAACAGAAGTGGGAATAGCTGCCTCCTCCTTGTGGTCGGCAGTGGGCTCGGCCACCTCTTGGCGTGTGGCATCGGGAATGGCCACCACCTTCTGGTGAACAGAAGTGGGAATAGCCGCCTCCTCCTTGTGGTCGGCAGTGGGCTCGGCCACCTCTTGGCGGTCAGCCGTGGACGAAGGTTGAGGAGCTGGCAAGGGCTGGGAAGGGGGAGCATCGAAGTTGGGTTCCCACAGCCCAAGTAGGATCCTTTCCTACATGATGTTACAGACACAATCAACCACCTCCCAGAAGGACCAAGCCTCTAGGTCTCCCCATAACTCCCAATCCAATGGCTCATCCAGTCCAGACAGGAAAAGATATATCAAGGTGGCCTCACCATAACCCATGCCCTGAACTGCATCGAGGAGCGATACCAAAAGGCGGCTGCCCTGATGCCAACTCATCGAAAGGCCTAGTAAAGGGAGGACGGTTCCTGCCAAAGAGGAGTGGGAGTTTTGCCAGGGATGAGTAGAGAGGACCCAAATGCAGGATGGCGAATAAGGGCTTTTATTAACAAAATAACAGAAAACAAACAAAAACTACCCCATAGGGGATAACTCAATAGTCCAGGACAGGTGAAGAGAAGACTGGCTGGGCTGGAGACACAGGGCTGGGACAGACAGGAACTGACTAACAGACACATGACAGGGAAACATTCACAGGAACATCCACAATGAACTGGCCTGGGACAGAAAACACAATGAGGTTATATAGGGAAGAAAAAAAGGAGATAACAAGGAATATCAGGTGAGAACAATCAACTAATAATCAGACAGGTATCAAGGCAAATGAGAGGGAGGGGTTATCACTGAAGACAGACACGAATGCACAAGAGAATGTGAAAATACAAACCCAAGTGCATTCACACAGCATGAGACAAAAAAAAAAAAAGTGCCTGCACTCAGCCACAGAGTAAATAAACCAAACCAACTGAAGTGGCTGAATCCAGACACAAGACATAAAACAGACATGGAAACATGTTGCCACAAAGGTAAAAAACCCAAAATTAAGGGCAGAACCCTGACAGATGTATGACCCAGACTACATTGAATTGAGTTCACTGCAGCAAAGATAAACACAATTTGTGCCGAACACTATTAGTTTTGTGTGGTGAATTATTGGCTGACAAGAACATGAAACCATCAAAATTCAAAAGACATTTAGAAAGATTGTCAATTTGCCTGTGTCATGTTAATAATTTTGCATATTGTTGGATCTATGCAGCTTATAGTAATATTAACTAAACTCAATGTCTGAAGGACATTTTTGTTTAATTTTGTACAAGAATCAATTTTTGTACTGTGATGGGTCACCACATGATGTCCAATGAAAAATCTGCTAAAGCAAAACCAGCTGATAACCACTGCAGTTGAGAAACACAGTTGAGTACTTGTAAATCTGATAATAACTCTGTCTCATATAAAAGCTTAGAGCTTAAAACTGCAGGTTACATTTTCTCTGAGGATGCAGGAACAATGCACGTCAGCTTTTTTAATAGCTCACATTTCAGTGTGCATTGATTAAAGACATAATTGCATATTAAATAATAAGGGATTCTGATGTTCGGTATTGTTATATGTGGATGTGATTGAAAACAACAAGTTTTGTGAATACGAGGTATGATGGCATCCTTTGTATACACTTACAGCAGCCTGAGACAGATTAATCAAGCATATGTTGGGCTCCCATGGGCTTAGCTGGTTCCTTGAAGTGGAACTGCCTAACAAAATGTATAGGTCCTCCTTATCTAGGAAAAGGATGAATATAGCTCCCTTAAAAAGTACAGCTGAGATCGCAAAGCATGTTGTCTAATTTCTACCAGGTTAAAGCTTTGGACTTAGAACACCCTTTGCAGCATTATGTAACAGCTTTAAGCAATGCAGTTAATTTATCTAAATGCATACTGAATTATCAAATTGTTTCATAGCTCTTCAGATTATTTAATCGATCAAATATCCAGTGCACTCGGATTAAGCAGAGAATTTACAATATTTGAGAGGAAGGAGAAATTCGTACAGTTACATTTATTCATTTGGCAGATGCTTTTATCTTACAAAAGAGTAAAACATAAGCGAATCATCTTAAGGAGACAGTGGTACAGAAAGTGCCATATTAAAAAGTTTCACTAGCGTCAGAATAGCATTCAAAACTGATTAAAGTGCAACAAGGATTATTTTTTTATTTTATTTTTTTTTATGACTAAGTGCTCATGGAAAAGATGTGTTTTTAGCCATTTTTTGAAGACAGAAAGTGTTTCAGCTTCACGGATGGAGTTGGGAAGGTCACCCAACCTTGTCAATTGATTAATCAGTTGCTAATAAGGCAATGCAAACTACAAAGAAAAACATCTCACTGTTGCAGCTATACATTCAGGCAAGATCTACACTGCAAAAAAAATTAAAAATCTTTGAGTATTTTTTGTCTTGTGTAACAGGTAAAGGATGGGCAAAGAGGAGGCAGGAACTGGCTGAACAGTAAACATAAAGTTTGATGATAAAACTCAACCAAACAAACACAGACACAAATGCAATGCGGCCGCATGCATCGCTCTCTCTCTCTCTTGAATCAGCGTCTCCAGCTGCCCCTTATCTCACTCTCCCACTGATCAGCTGATTCATTATGGCTCGGCCATGCCCTCCTCCTCGTCACACTCCTCCTTTGCCCGATTCAGGCCGGGGCACCACCGGTCTGATTAACTCCTCCCCCCATCTCTGGAGGGGAGATGCTGCCCTTCCGGCCGTTCTGTCAGCCGGTGGTCCACCCTGTGAACCTGAGGGAGAGATGAGGGGAGAGGGAAACGGCAAGCGGAGACACACAGAGAGAGAAAGGAGAGAGAGAGAAGAACTTGCTTGCCGGCTCCCGGACGCGCTGTCGCCCGTTCCTCAACTGCTCCTCCACCCTCTGGCGGACGGCAGCTCGCTCCTCCCCTGGTGGAAGACAGCCTGTCCTCTGGCCCCAGCCGGACGGAACTGCTCCTCCCCTTCTCGGCAGATGGCTGCGGTTCCTCCGGCTCTCGGTGGCTGGCTCTCCTGGTGGATGGCAGTGGTGAGGACTCTGTGACAGCTCATCCCTCCTCCTTCCCGTGCTCCATCACGGCCCAGCCACGCCCTCCTCCTCATCACATCTTGTGTTCCAATTTAGATAACTAAACATCCTTGTTAAGAATATGTTTTTTTTTTTTTTGCAGTGAGAAATCAAGCCAAGAGCACAAGGCATTATAGAAGGTGCATCTCACCAGCAATTAGAAAATAAATGCACAATGGTAAATCCACAATAGAGAGTGAAAACCTTTTGAACACAGACTTTAAATAAGTTTCTTTTTTCTTGCACCACTACTTGGCTACAGAATGTTCTGAATTTTCCCTGACCCAGAATGAAAGACTTCTTCCTCTGAGGCATAAGGCATGTAAATCAATTTATGCAGCATTTCTTTTATTGAGATAGCAGTGCAATTTGAACTTAAAGCATTGGTGTTCACGGTAGCAGACTGTAAGAGGGTCTCACAGTTTCTTTCTAGGTCATTGATGCTTAGGATATTCATTTTTGATGGTGCAAAGGGAAACCCCTGGGAAACAGCGTAAATAGATTTTGCATGTAAATGAAATAGGAACTGTCTTTATGTGCAATTAACTGAGATTAGTATCCACAGAGGCTAATGATCATAGAATAAACATATTTTAAGGGCAGTGTTTTCTGAGGTGTTAAAAATAATACACAAGCTCTGTGTTTCCCAGCAAAATAGTGTTTGAGAACATTGTTTGAATACCCCTCTCCCTAAAGCGGCGCGACAGCTGTCAAACTAAAATTCACTTTCAAGAAGGTAACTTCGATGCATTAGAAGCTGATGCTATGGGAGCACCTCCTAGTTGTGGTGACCTTGACACCTTAAACCATAACAGCAATTTGATTGGCTGGTGACACTTGGCGCTCTGCTTATGCTGATGTCATCATGGGCATACTGTATAAGCCAGAGCTCAGAGCCAAACCATCAGAATTTTTCTCATTCAGGGCAACATAGATGTGGCGGGCATTTGGGGCCAAGCGATGATGGTGTGGAGCGAGGCCGGGATGGACACCTGGGGCGAATTATCTCGCCCAGCTGTTGGTGATTGCAGTGTTGGCGGGCGAGGGATAAATCCGCGCCCAGAGCTGCAGTCAGGAGAGTGATACCGAGAGAGAGACGCACAAAGCTGTGTGTCTGTGTGTGTGATTGAGAGCTGCTGCTGATAAGCAGAGCGACTGAGAGGTCAGTGAGCTGGAAAGCCACTAGGGTGCGTGCTGCTGGAAAAGCATTGTGTGATTGTGAAGACACTGGAAAGTGTAAAAATAATTGTTGTATGTTTGGAAGTGCACCCGGCTCCCGCTTCCCTCTTCCCATATGAGCAAAAGTCTTTCACACTGGTGCCGATACCCGGGACTGGAGGAAGAGCACACTGTCCTGGAGAAACTGCTGCTGGATCAAGGAGGAGGATACACGATCTGGTGGTACGAGTGGTTAGTCAGCAGGCTCTTGAAGGGTATGGTTGAGCGAACCCAGTGCCATCACCCGGCTACGATGACGGAGGTGGCCCAGCTGGCTGTGGACTGGGTGGGCGGCATGTCCAGGAGCTGACAAGTTTTGTTTTGTTCCCCTTTCTCTTCTCTTCTCTCTCTCTCTCTCCTTCTCTTGCTCCCCCCTCCCCCTCTCCTTCCCCCAGAGCTGTTCCTGGTTCCTGGAGGCAGGAAAAACCATCCAGCACTGGGTCGGCCAGAGTGGGGAGAGTAAGGCACAGGCCGGATAGCTCCCCAGCCTGAATCAGGTGATGGGGGTGTGTGGCGGGCGGAGCGGGGCCAAGTGATGACGGTGCGGAGCGAGGCCAGGATGGACACCTGGGGCGAACGATCTCGCCCAGCTGTTGGTGATTGTGGTGTTGGCGTGTGAGGGATAAAGCCGCAACCAGAGCTGCAGTCAGGAGAGAGAGACACAGAGAGAGAGAGATGCAACAAAGCTGTGTGTCTGTGTGTGTGATTAAGAGCTGCTGCTGATAAGCAGAACGACTGAGAGGTCAGTGAGCTGGAAAGCCACTAGGGTGCGTGCTGCTGAAAAAGCATTGTGTGATTGTGAAGACACTGGAAAGTGTAAAAATAAATGTACCTTTGGATGTGCACCCGGCTCCCGCTTCCTTCTTCCCACACGAGCAAAGTCTTTCACAGTGGACATCTCTTGTGCTCTGGAACCCTAAATCCAATGCTTTGCTGTTTGGTTTGCAGCTGTCAGTGAGAATGAGTTCTATGTTTGCAATGTGTTTACACTGCATTTCAAAAAGAGCAAATTGAAGCAAACTAACTTGCTGAAACAGGTCTTTTTAAAGACTGCAAATGTTTTTCAGGTGTTTTCAGGTGTTTTCCACATTGTGAGCGATACATCCCTGTGTGCGACGGGCACAAGTGCTGTCTTTTATGCTTGGGCCGAGCTCACGCTAAAGCAGCACTCGTGGGGTTAGATTGTGTTCATTGCAAACGCATGAAACACAGGACGCTGCATTCACAGCTAGCTTTAATTTCAAAGTGGAAGCCGATCTCTCTCCCTCCCACTTCACTTCTTCTGTGCTTCACAAGGGGTAAAATAAAGGAGGGGCGCGATGACGGAATACAGAGTATGAAGACTTTGAGGAGGATCGCACAAGCTGGCACAAGCCTTGCACACCTCTGCTACTCCATTTAGCGCATCTTCTTCCCGTGATGACCTGTGCCCTAAAATTGATATGCATGGTTCAATCAATTTTGCCGGTGAGGATGAAGAAGGTGATGCTATATCGCTAGAGGCCTCTGATGCTAAGACCTGGTCACGCTCAGTTGATGAGCAGAGTGTATGTACTAGTTATTGCTCCCCAATTTCCTTCCTATTTTCAGTATGAAGGGGTGGTTACAGCACTGACTTTTTACTACCATATTGGCTAGTGGTTATTGCCAGTCAGTGCTATGGCTTCATGGTATACGGCTTCCATAGCGTCAGCTTCTGATGCAGGGTTGAAGTTTCCTTCATGAAAAGGAACATCTTGATTAGTCTAGTAACCTTGGTTCCCTATCTGTCACTCACTCGAAGTTGTGTCGATGTAGTGACACTAGGGGTCACTCTTGGGAGCCTGAAACACCACTGGTCTTTGATAAAAGGCCAATAAAAATTGGCGAGTGGTATTTGCATGCCACTCCACTGGACATACGGGTATAAAAGGAGCTGGTATGCAACCATTCATTCAGATTTTCTCTTTGGAGCCGAATGGTCATGCTCACTGAGCTGAATTCTCACGACTGTTCATTCACCTCTGCTGGATCTGACGGCGCATTTCAGCGGCTTCTCCCTCCTCTGCACTGGTGCACTGCAGAGAACACCCCTGGGCACTTCGGCAGAAAAAAGAGAGTATATTTTCCTGAAAGAGTATATTTCTCCAAAAGAGCAGCACACACGGAACGTCTTTTTAAAGACGCGTCTTTTTAAAGATGCCTTTCCGATTGTGTGTTATTCCTGGTTGCGGTCGTTACCTCTCAACTTCAGACAGTCACGATCGCTGTCTTTCATGTCTGGGCGTGACCCACATGGAGGCAGCTTTCGTGGATGGTTCATGTTCTCACTGCGAGAACATGACCATGGCAACGCTGTGGTCGCGGCTTGCTTTCATAAGATAGCAAGCCCCCCCAGCAGCTCCCCACCTCGGTCCTTCTACCTACAGGTTCGAGGCCAGCGCGGCTAGCACTGGGGGCGATTTGGGGACCCCAATAGGATCGCCTCTGCCGGGTATCCCCCCGTGGACCTCCCATTCTCCAGCATGCTTGTCTGCCCCGATCGGGCTTCCGGATGAGTCCACCGGCTCGTCTCATGGCGAGTTCGACCTCTTGTTCGGAGCCTGCGAAGCTTATGAGCTCTCAAGTGCAGCACTGGAGAGCGGGCTTGTCCAGTCGGACACAGAAGCCTCAGCTGGGCTCCCCCCTTCGGGGTCGATTGCCCAGTCACAGGCTGATGCAGAGATGACGGACATGCTTTCCCGGGTGGCCATGAGTGTCGGGCTAGAGTGGAACCCTCCGCTCTCCCCCGAAACCTCGTGGCTCGATGATTGGTTCCTGGGCTCACGGCGCCGCTCAAAGCAGCCACACCTGGCACGGATGCCCAAAGCTCCCGTCCAAGCCCTGTAGGTTCACTTCATCCCTGACAGCCAAAGTCTACAGCGCTGCTGGACAAGCCACCTCTGCCCTGCACGCCATGGCTCTCCTGCAGGTCCACCAAGCCAAGGCGCTAAAAGAACTGCACGAGGGTATTTCCACCCCAGATCTGATGCAGGAACTGCACTCGGTGACCGACCTCGCTCTCCGAGCGACGAAGGTCACGGCGCGGTCTCTCGGGCAGACGATGTCCACATTAGTGGTCTAGGAGCACCACCTGTGGCTCAACCTGTTCGAGATGGGTGAGGCCGACAAGACACGGTTCCTTGCTGCCCCCATCTCCCAGGCTGGCCTATTTGGCGACACCGTCGAGGACTTTGCCCAGCAGTTCTCGACGATGAAGCAGCAGACGGAGGCTATTCCGCACCTGTCTGCTCGTTGCCAAGGGCGTCCCCCTGCGGTGACTGTACCGGCTCCACCGTAGCCTGCCCCTTCGGCCCGGCCCCGGCATGGAGCCCACCACAGGAAGCGGACGCCACCCATCTCACGGCTGGCTGCAAAGAACCCATGAAGGTTGTTAAAGCGCCTCTGAGACGGGCAACCCAGGGTCGACAAAACACACTGCATTGGAGCTGGTAGTAGGGCCGGGTGGAGAATCTTTTGTTGCCTTTTCATTTGATTTCGCCGCATGCCCAAGTGGCTGTGGTACCCAACAGTTCAGCAAAAGAGCGTGTGCACGGTCGTCATCACGACCACCGTCCACCTTTTTCCCTTGCAGGATTGGCGCTCCAGCAGCGGTCTCCCCACCCCTGCGTGCCCAGCTGTGGCACACATCCGCCCCCGATGTGACAGTCTCCACGGGTTGCGAGGACAGGCCTCTTCCTCCCCGTCCCAGGCTGTTTCGGAGGTGGTCACAAGGAGCCAGGTAAGTGCTTCGATATCCCTAGACTCAGCACGGCCACGACATGGTGTGGCACCTCGAGCTCCGCCCCGCCATGAGGCCCCAACTGCCGGTACGTCCGACGTTGTCCCTTTGGTCCCCCTTGCGCGGAATTTGGATGCGTGGCTTGCGCTTTCCAATCCGTCATGATGGCTGGTCTGTACCTTCTGACTCGGCTACGTGATCCAGTTCACAAGGTGTCCGCCCAGGTTCAGCGGTATCCACTTCACCTTGGTGAAGGACGAAAACGCTGCTACCTTGCATGTGGAGATCACTACCCTCCTACGGAAGGGTGCGATAGAACCTGTCCCTCCGGCTGAGATGTAGAAGGGGTTTTACAGCCCCTACTTCATCGTACCGAAAAAAGGCGGTGGGTTGCGGCCAATCTTGGACCTGCAAGTACTGAACCGGGCTTTACACAGACTCCCGTTCAAGATGCTAACGCAAAAACGCATTCTGGTGAGCGTCTGGCATCAATATTGGTTCGCAGCGGTAAACCTGAAGGACACGTACTTTCACGTCTCGATTCTACCTCGACACAGACCCTTCCTGTAGTTTGCATTCAAGGGTCAGGCATATCAGTACAAGGTCCTCCCTTTCGGCCTGTCCATGTCCCCTCGCGTCTTCGCGAAGGTCGCAGAGGCAGCTCTCGCCCTGTTAAGGGAAGTGGGCATTCGCATTCTCAACTATCTCGACGATTGGTTAATCCTAGCTCACTCTTGGGACATGTTTTGTGCACACAGGGACTTGGTGCTCTCACACCTCAGCCGATTAGGGCTTCGGGTCAACTGGGAAAACAGAAAGCTCCTCCCGGTTCAGAGCATCTTTTTTTGGTTTGGAGTTGGACTCAGTCTCTTTGACAGCGCACCTCACGAACGAGCGTGCACAGTCAGCGCTGGCCTGTTTGAAGGCGTTCAAACAGAAAACAGCGGTTCCACTGAAACTCTTTCAGAGGCTCCTGGGGCATATGGCATCCTCAGCAGTGGCCACCCCACTCAGGTTGATGCATATGAGACCGCTTCAGCACTGGCTTCAGACTCGAGTCCCGAGATGGGAATGGCGCCTCAGGACACATTGCGTGGTCATCACGCCGGTCTGTCACCGTCTCTTCAGCCCTTGGACCGACCTCTCATTTCTATGGGCAGGTGTTCCCCTATAGCAGGTCTCCAGGCACGTCGTGGTCACAACAGACGCCTCCAAAACAGGCTGGGGCACTGTTTGCAATGGGCACACAGCCGCCGGCTTATGGACGGGCCCGCGGCTGTGTTGGCACATCAACTGCCTTGAGTTGTTGGCAATTCTGTTTGCCCTGTGGAGGTTCCGGCCGTTGATCCAGGGCAAGCACGTGTTAGTTCGGACAGACAACATGGCAATGGTAGCATATGTCAACCGCCAAGGAGGTCTGCACTCTCGTTGTATGTCACAAATCGCCCGCCGTCTCCTCCTCTGGAGTCAGCAGCACTTCAAGTCGCTGCGAGCCACTCACATCCCGGGCGACCTCAACACTACAGCAGACACGCTGTCACGGCAGGTTACCCTCAGGGGAGAGTGGAGACTCCACCCTCAGGTGGTCCAGCTGATTTGGAGTCAATTCGGACAGGCACAGGTAGACCTGTTCGCCTCCCAAGAATCCTCCCACTGCCCGCTCTGGTACGCCCTGACCGAGGCACCCCTCGGCATAGACATGCTGGCACACAGCTGGCCTTCTGGCCTATGCAACTATGCATTTCCTCCAGTGAGCCTACTTGCACAGACTCTGTGAAAGGTCAGGGAGGATGAGGAGCAGGTCATCCTGGTAGCACCCTACTGGCCCACACACACGTGGTTCTCGGACCTCACGCTCTTCGCAACAGCCCCCCACCCCCACCACCCGTGGTGGTAGACATGATCACTCAGGCTAGGGCCCCCTCTACGAGGTGCCTGTATGCCTTTAAGTGGCATCTATTCGCTAAGTGGTGTTCTTCCCGACGGGAAGACCCCCAGAGATGCGCAGTCAGATCAGTGCTTTCCTTCCTGCAGGAGAGGTTGGAAGGGCAGCTGTCCCCTTCCACCTTGAAGGTGTACATTGCTGCTATAGCAGCACACCACGACACAGTGGACGGTAAGTCCTTAGGGAAGCACGACCTGATCATCAGGTTACTGAGAGGTGCCAGGAGGCTGAACCCCTCCAGACCGTGCCTCGTTCCCTCATGGGACCTCTCTGTAGTTCTTCAGGATCTACAGAGAGCCCCTTTTGAGCCTTTGCAGTCAGCTGAGCTTAAGGCACTCTCCTTGAAGACTGCCCTCCTGACTGCACTCACTTCCATCAAGAGGGTAGGAGACCTGCAAGCGTTCTCTGTCAGCGAAATGTGCCTGGAGTTCGGTCAGGGCTACTCTCACGTGATCTTGAGACCCCGGCCGGGCTATGTGCCCAAGGTTCCCACGACCCCTTTTAGGGACCAGGTGGTGAACCTGCGAGCGCTGCCTCAGGAGGAGTCAGACCCAGCCCTGTTATTGCTGTGTCCGGTGCGTGCTTTACGCATCTATTTGGATCACACACAGAGCTTTAGGATCTCTGAGCAGCTCTTTATCTGCTTTGGTGCACAGCGGAAAGGAAGCGCTGTCTCCAAACAGAGGATCGCCCACTGGTTCATTGATGCCATAGCTATGGCATATCACGCCCAGGACTTGCCACCCCCAGTAGGGCTATGAGCCCATTCTACCAGGGGTGTAGCGGCCTCCTGGGCCCTGGCCAGGGGTGCCTCTCTAACAGACATTTGCAGAGCAGCAGGCTGGGCAACAACCAACACCTTTGCAAGGTTCTACAACCTCCTGGTGGAACTGGTTTCGTCCCAGGTAGTGGCACGCAATACAAGAGGATAAGTCCGGGATAGCCGGCCGGGTATATCGCTTGCACATAGTGCCTTTCACCTCCTCTGAGCTGAAGATGTGCACCATTAATTCCCAGTAGTGTTCACAAACTGTGTTCCCTGGTTGACTTCCTCCAAGCCCTGTGGCAGTCGAGTTTTCGGAGAGACTCACTGCCGGCCCAGTACACATGCTAAGAGCCCTGTTCTGGGGTAGGTGCTCCGCATGTGGCAGTTCCCTGCAAGGTAACCCCATGCGATGTATATCTTCCGCTAATTCGTTTCCCTGTTGGCAAACTGCATCTTCCTTGGGCAGAGCCCCCTCTGCCACAGTCTCCATGTTTGTAGCAACTCCTCCCCCATTGGGTAGGATTTACCACGAGACTCTCCACATGGTCAGCAAGACCATGTGATGTATTTTCCACTTAAATATCCCCCCCTCTCTTTGGGCGAGGTGTGGTCTCCGTGGTGTCCTCCCCTTGGGAGGGACACCCCCCGACTAGACCTGGCGGCCCAGTCAGATAATCCCCCTTGTTTTTTAGGGAGTGGAAAAAAAGACAGGGAAAAGAGGCCACGACTGGGTTAGCCTGTCTCTATCTTTTAGGTAGTCGACTTGTCCCCAAAGGGCCGTTCGACACTCATAACTATGTTGGGGGAGGTTACGTGTCGGCCTGGTGCACTGGCTACGAGGCACACAGTTGTCTGCCCGTCACACACCGCCAGTTCACGTAACACAGTTCAGCCAGTTGCGGCTTTTTGTATAGGGACCCGTAGTGTCACTACATCGACACAACGTCAAGTGAATGACAGATAGGGAACGTCCTGGTTACTCCGTTCCCTGATGGAGGGAACGAGGCATTGTGTCCCTCTTGCCACAATGCTGAACTACCTGCTGAAATGGCTGGACCTTGTCTCGGCTCCTCAGCATAAAACCTGAATGAGTGGTTGCATACTAGCTCCTTTTATACCCGTATGTCCGAGGGAGTGGCATGCAAATACCACTCGCCAATTTTCATTGGCCTTTTATCAAAGACCAGAGGTGTTTCGGGCTCCCAAGAGTGACCCCTAGTGTCACTACATCGACACAACGTCTCGTTCCCTCCATCAGGGAACTGAGGTTACGCAAGTAACCAGGACGTTTTTACAGAAAGAAGGGAAAGAGACACTGCATAACTTTGCTGCAGTTACTGATTTTTCACTGTTATGGGACAAGAGATACACTCTCCTTCCCTTCAGTCAGAAAATCTTGATGGTGTCGCACTGGACTCCAGCTTATAGGCACACAATGACAGCCAGCAGTATAGGCGGAGCACCAAGCATCACCAGCCAATCAAACTGGTGTGATGGTACAGGGTTTTAAGGTCATGGTGCTGGGTGGTGCTCCCATAGCATCAGCTTCTGATGCAGCATCTTGTTCCCTCCTTTCACGAAACCTGGGTTACGAGAGAAATTAGACGTTTTGGCAGCTTTTTCTTTTTGGAGCATAACTATGTGATTTGTTTGCCATTGTGGGTTAGCTGACACTTTTATGATTTTCCCTTGCTTCCTCTTTCAGCACTTTTCTGGGTTTACTTACAGTGTCAGTGCCAAATCCATAAATAGAGTTGCATAATATAATATCTGAGCATATTTTGAAAGCATGAAATTCCTAGTGATATACAGTACTGTGCAAAAGTCTTAGGCACATAAAATTTTTCACAAAAAGGGTTTGTCTTAAGATGCTTATATGATATCTTCTGCTTTAGTGTGTCAATAGAAAATAACAATTTTAGAATTCCAAAAATTCCTTTTGCAAATAGAATTGAATAGAAGTAGAACAAGGAGTACTGCAACAGATGTTATGGCCCCCACAGTGCCCAGATCTCAACATCATTGAGTCTGTTTGGGAGAGACAGAAGCAATTGAGACAGCCTAAATACATAGAACTGTGGCAAATTCTCCGAGATGCTTAGAACAACCTATCTGCCAACAATCTTGTAAAAAATGTACCTAGGATCATTTTAAATGCACAGGTTTGATTACACCAAATATAGATTTTTAGATGTTTACTGCACTTTGTATGAAGTTAATTGATAATATAAAAAACACAACATTTTTCACAACTGCCTAAAACTTTTGCACAGTACCATACAGTAAATACAATTAGAGACAGAGAGAAGGATGCAGTTAATGCAACAGTGAACTATATAAACTATATAAATCCGTCTGAATGACAGAGATCACTGGGTTTGTTTCCAACCTTTATAGGCGAGACAGAACTTCAATTCACTATAAAAATGATCAATACTTAACAAAGCTAGATTGCAGCAGACATATTTTGCATTGATTTTTCCATCTGCCCTAATTCCCACATAGCTGATGCTCTTTGTGTCCTCCTAAATAAAAGCTGTTATTTACAGCACAATCTGAATCTGACTGATATGCAGAATAACATAGAATTCTCCTAGAATAAAGAATATGCATTTTACACCATTTAGGGTGTAATTTCTGTGCCACTAAACAAATTTGCACAAATAATAACTGGCTATGCTTAGAATGGAATGCTAGCTTACTACTATGCAGTACTCACTGTATACTGCCAAATGTTTAAAAAAAAAAATAGATAGTGAAGCAGTAGACCCCATGCAATGCTAAACATTTTAAATAGTAGTATGCTACATTGTTGTCACGTGGCCCCATTAAATTGCATGAGTAGTGTCTGGTTATCATCTTGGAAAAAGATACAATTAATTTTATAGTCATTCATTTTAGTCTTGAAAATTTTAATTAACTTTAACTGTAGTTATTTCCGGCTCATTCATCACACTGGAAATGGAAGGCTAAGTTGCTTGCAGTGCAGTATTCTGTGTAGTGCTCTTTGTCTTTAGCAAATGTACTAGACAGAATTTGTATACTGTGAAACGTATACACACTATATACTGCAGAAATAGTAAGAGTAATTTGGTAGTATGTGATTTGAAACAGGCACTGACTGAGTTTGGAATGGCATACTATCGATGCTACACTTACTACTTAATACAGTAGTTAATAGTAAGAGCAGTATTGGTAATATGCCATTCCAAACTCGCCTTTGTTTTGTAACGCATTTTCCAAACACTCCCCCATCTTTAATTGGTTTGCAAAACGTATAGCCCCTCCCAAAATCAAAACATTTGTTGTGCCAATGTTGCTATGTCAGGCTGATTAGGAAGCTCAAACAAATAAAGCAATGTTTTGACAGAGCCAAGTTTTTGCATTTTTTAAGGAAATCAACTGAATGGTTTATGTAATAATGATTAATTTTACTTACCTGTAATTATTTTATCTGCAGGTTGTTAGATCTAGAATTCTAGATCTGAATTTTTATCAGTTACTTTGCACACCTGAGTTATCTAGCAGGGATTCCCAGCAGCTCTCCTCTCTCTTGTTATCGTCATAACTCGGCGAGCACTGGCCCAGCTCCAGACAACAGGGACGATGACTCCCCTTCCCATGCTGACTCAGTCTGTTTCCTGGCAGGCTCTCTCTCTGGCACCAAGCATCAACAGTTGGACTTTTGGAAGCAAAACAGCTTTAGAACAACAGTGGGGTGCTGAGGACAATGTGACAAATACAGACTTCATATTGAGCCACAGATTGCAGCGGTACTGAAAAGCACAGATATAAAAGTCAAGAAATAATAGATGAAATGTGGAAAGCAAATTACCTACTAAAGCTGAAGGGCAGGTTGACTCACTTATTTAAGCCCCACTTGTAGAGGAAATTAAGAATGAAGACAAAAAGAAACGTGAAGACGTCACTAGAGGCGTCAGATCCCCCACAAAGTGCACCCATAAATCTGTCTATTTTCTCAGAGGCAGCTTAGTGTGAAACAGTGGCTAAATGTGATGTTTCATGATCTTGCACAGCCAATGGCACTGCTGTAATTCAATAAATCCTCCACTGCTGTGTCTGTTGTATGCTGATGGCAGCATTTGTCCACTATATCACTGAGTAACGCTTTGCTCTGTCACTTTTATCTAATTTTAGACTTCAGCGGTAAACAGAAATGATACTTGCAGAACTGAATATGCTTTTCTGAGCAATACCCTTTGGTCACAGTTACCCAGAATACAACTATGCCTGTAATATTTCATGACATTTTTGTTATGTGAAGTATACAAAGCATTTTTATTTGCGTTCATTTATTTATGTATGTCTCAGGCTTCCTTTTTCTTTAAAAGACGACACACTCTTTTATTCCTATTGGAGCATGAGCTTCATGAGGTCCATATGATGGGTCATGCATGTCAAACAAACAAAGCCATCCATCGGAAAGTGTTCTCAATTAATGCCCCCAGTTTGCCCCCTTTCAATCAAAGAAATTGCAGGAGTAATTAGAAAATCTCATTTGCAGCTTGCACATGAGCCTTAAGAGTCTAGTCACTCCCGTGATGAATGGCCACAACTCTCTCACGCCAATGTGTATATAATGAACGCCACAGGCATGCAGTGTGTCACAGTAATTGATAGCCTGGCTAACTGTCACTCCTCCTGTTCTCTGCGATGTCCCTGGGTTGTATCTTCGGCGAAGTTGTAGTGTTACAGCTTCTCACAACTTCTTGTTTGCTGCAAGGCATGACTAGACATGAACTGAACTCTAGCATACACAAGTGAACATAAAGCTCTAACGAAGAAACAGTGGGTGGCAATCTACTGGAGGCTCAAACACATATTGCTGGCTGTTTCATGTACCAGTATATCACGTATCCTGAATTAGGTATTCATGCTGTTTGCATGTTCTGCTGCATTCTAAAGTTAAATATGCCACTCATATGTAATAGATGCAAACATTCACCTGCCAATCTCACACAAATGCTGTCATAATTTCTGAAATTATTCAATTACTGGGCTAAAATATTACAAACATTGCAGGACACCTTTCACACACCCTTGAGCCGAATCCACTTTCAGCTATTTTTGGTGTGCAGCCTGAAAAAGCATGATCACATGATAAGGTGGCATGTTTTCAAAAGTTCCAGTACCCTGAATAAAGCTACCACACGTCTAAGATTTTCCCGGATCGTTCCGGTTTTTGGCTGTTCAGAATAAGTAAATAATGTTCAACCTTTACACACACACACACACACACACACACACACACACACACACACACACACACCCACACACAAATTACATAACTTTTTTTTTACAGATTTCAATTTCATAACAAAAGTCCATCAAATTAAATTGATTAATCTTTGACCAAAAAAAAAAAAAACCCCCACTAAATATTTAAAGTTTTACACTTCATTTTGATAGAAATTAGTGATCAAATTTACATTTGTATCTTAAAAATAGGCTAAAATCTATAATTGTTTAGTATATTTATGTTATTGTTTGATTTAATTATTTGCTATATATGCAATAATTTCCATTTGAAACAAGTAGTAAACAATCACAAATAATATTTTTTGTTTCTTGTATGATGGCCAGAAATATGTTTTTTCGGTCATTAATCAGGTGTCTAGGAATTTTCCAGGGCCAAGGTGGCAACCCTACCTGAAATCGTTCCCATTATGTTGAGTTACTGACAAGCGCCATCTTGTCAGTAACTCGCCATCACTGACAGTTAGGTTTAAGATTGGGGTTGGGGTATTGGGGTAGAGTTAATAAAACATGCATCTCTACTGTATTACATCATTTGCAGATAAAATCAACATGCTTTACAACTTGCATTTGGCACCCTTCTTTGGGCATTTCACTCAGAAACTGGAGCTCACAGGTGCTCTTACGTTCAAAAACATTTCATGTTTCGGTCACTGGGGGCAGTGTTTCAAATTTCCGTTAGCACAGAGCGAATTGAGATCAAGAAAACTCAATGTACTGTTTCTGAATTTACTTTCAGATCAATCTGCTTGAAACTGACTTTCCAGCACCACTGCAAAAGGCACTTGGCTTTACTGACATTATAAGCTAGACGGAAACATGTTTCACCCCCGACTTTTCATATGTGGATTAAAGAGGTGGTTGTTTTTGTACATGCACATGTACATGTATTTGTATAAAGCTCGAAAGCCTAGATTCTCATCCTTGGCAAATGGTTTTGCTTAGCTATGAAACTACAAACTATTGCCTTTTTAAAAAAAGGACAAGCCTTTTACTGTGTCCTGATCCAACTTCCTGTTGCAATACAAAATACGTCAACACAGGAAAGAAAATTGTGTTCATCAAAACATTTCATGGGGTCTTTCAGAGAAATATGAAGAAGAAATACATCTTACAGAAAGGCAGGTCCATATAAAGGCCATCATATATACCAGTTGGATTTTGAGGGCTTACAAAGGTCTGTGAATTATTGTGATCCAACTGAGAGAGAGAGAGAGAAGAGAGAGAGAGAGAGAGAGGACATGTATCAGCATGTCTGGAATTGTGGGTTTCTCTATTAGATATCTACAACTTACCACCATTTTACACACTTAGTACTTATGAGTAGCCTTCGGAGAAACAGAATTTCTGCTAAGCACATTAATCTGTGGAGAGTGTGTCTCTCATTCCTTTACTGCTCATCTTTCTTTTGGTTATAACATGAGAAATATGGAGCCTTCTAAGAGCTCTAACTCTTTCTGTACCCCACTTCCCTTTACCTCTTTCTCTCTTTTTCATGAAGTGCATTCACAACAGAAGCATTCTTTGTGAAGCCAGCACTCTGTCATCTCCCCAAAAAGGCATCATACACCACACTGACAACACTTCATGTGACAGTAGAATCAGCCTAGAATGTGCCAGCCTAGAAAATCAACTAACACACCAATCGTGTATCAATGTTCATCTGTCATAACATCTGCAATAGAAATGGTGGGAAGATACATTTACATACTGTATATGACTAGATAACAACTAGAGCGAAATGGGCAAGTGATGTAGCGGGCTTCCTGCAAGGACCTAGGCCTGGCATGCGATTCAGAGCATGGCATTATTTTGTTATTCATGCATGCAGGGTCGCATGGATCACAGCTGTTAACAAGTGTGAGAGTGCTTGTGGTAACCCACCCAATAACCATTATTCAAACGCAAGCAGCACCTTAATAGTTTGATTTATATTATTGATCAAGCGTAACATATTAAAGACAAAGCGTGAATAGAAGAAACACGTGTTTCAAGGTGTCGAGAGTGCATGGCTACACACTTACTGTATTTACTGCTGATGGATTCCACCTTTATGGAAAGAATTTAGATAGTGTGCAAAAACAACGATTTAAACAACTTTACAGCTCTGATAATTCACAAGTTTTAACAGAAGAATTAATGTTAGTGCATTTATAAAATTAATAGCTTCACATTTCTGCCTTTAAACCCTCCAAAAATTGGCCCCATTCACTTCCATTGTAAGTGCCTCAATTTTTGCTTTTTTTAAAGAAAAGGAGGGACGAGTCGAAATTATTTTCGTGGTAATCAAAATTGTCACAAATGCTGTCGATTGAGCTTAACTTGTATTGAGCCTGGAATATGTATTTATGTGAGCAGCTTTTGGCTCACTCTCTATCTCTCTGTTGTGAACTTATTACATTTTAAATAATTCTGCAGCAGAATATTCTCAGAGCAGCTCCATGTGAAATTGGCCACTGGCGAACTCAAGCATGTAAATGTTGGGAGGACCATTACTTTTGAGAAGGGAGAGCAGGATTCATTAAATATATTGGTACCTACATCTTTGTATACTCAAATTTTGAGGGCAGGCTGCTGTGGGTTTCGATAGGTGTGTATGTTTACATGAGCATGTAGGGGAGACCGGAGCTATTTGTCACATGGGGAAGTTACACATATAGTTATATAGTCACATGGCTATATCTCAGTAACAATAAAATTTGGAGTCAAAAGTACAATTGCACAAATGTGTTATCTCTGGCAGAGGTTTTGTGTTTTGGTTTCAGACAGCTAATTCAAAATCCTCTTAAATTAGAATAATATTTGTGAATTCTACCCTCCAAAGTAAATTTTCACTTTCATCATATTTTTGTCATAGCTATTTGGGAAACAAGCAAACATAATCAAACCACACTGGCTTACTGTACATTAAGGCAAGGGTCAACTATGCTATGAAGGCAGATTTTTAACAAAGGGTTGAAATATGTTCTTAAGAAAAAGGTAATTTTTTATGAAAGTCGGGTCAGGGCATGGTGTCACATGTGTTTTAAATGTAATGAATTTATACAATTTTAACATGCCCCACTATTGGGCAAGTTGTCGCAAAAGGCTGACGTGAGTTCAATGAACTGTATTATTATTTTTTAATTTTTTTTACTGGACAATAACAGTGTAGCTAAGACTTTAAGGTATGTGGCTATGCAGAAAATGACTTTCAAAAAGAACCCTATCCTAAGAAATATTCAGTGGAGTAAATATTCACTGGAGTGTGATAACTAGCCCTGGTCTTTCCTACATGTGTGCAACGTGTTTATTTGTGTATACCCTCCTCATTTGCAACATGGACTTTAGATGTGTGCTGTGGCACTGCTTGCATATGTTTTGAACGCAGCTTGCTCTCTTAACTGCAGTATCCTGGGCTCTGATGCTGCCGGCTGCATGCTAATGATGAGGCAGTGGTACCAAGCGTGGGAGGGAGGGAGAAAGGTCTAACACAGCCCACGTTGGTGACGTTACTCAAGAGAGGCTTTGCCGCAGCAGAAACACAATTTCACACTTTTCTTCTAGGATTACGGATTTGAGAAATCATATAATGCCTCAAACACGCTTTAGTTCAGCTGTATACTTTTGGAAGATTTGACTCAGAATTGACAAATGCAATGACTGTTATTCAACCATTTAGCCTGACTTAACTAAGAACAGCTTTGGGTCTGAGATATACTTGTCATAGATCAAATAAAATGTCTGTAACTTTTCCTGACTGGGACTGATGACAGAAATAGTCTTGCACTCTTCTGTGGCTACAGTTGTGCTCAAAAGTTTGCATACCCTGGCAGAAATTGTGAAATTTTGGCATTGATTTTGAAAATATGACTGATCATGCAAAAAAAACTGTCTTTTATTTAAGGATAGTGATCATATGAAGCCATTTATTATCACATAGTTGTTTGGCTCCTTTTTAAATCATAATGGTAACAGAAATCACCCAAATGGCCCTGATGAAAAGTTTACATACCCTTGAATGTTTGGCCTGGTTACAGACACACAAGGTGACACACCCAGGTTTAAATGGCAATTAAAGGTTAATTTCCCACACCTGTGGCTTTTTAAATTGCAATTAGAGTCTGTGTATAAATAGTCAATGAGTTTGTTAGCTCTCACCTGGATGCACTGAGCAGACTAGATGCTGAGCCATGGGGAGCAGAAAAGAACTGTCAAAAGACCTGGTAATGGAACCTTATAAAGATGGAAAAGTATATAAAAATATATCCAAAGCCTTGAAAATACCAGTCAGTACTGTTCAATCACTTATTAAGAAGTGGAAAATTCGGGGATCTCTTGATACCAAGCCAAGGTCAGGTAGACCAAGAAAGATTTCAGCCACAACTGCCAGAAGAATTGTTCAGGATACAAAGAAAAACCCACAGGTAACCTCAGGAGAAATACAGGCTGCTCTGGAAAAAGACAGTGTGGTTGTTTCAAGGAGCACAATACGACAATACTTGAACAAAAATGAGCTGCATGGTGAGTTTTCAGAAAGAATGCCACAAAAAAGCCCGGTCACAATATGCCCGACAACACCTTGACACACCTCACAGCTTCTGGCACACTGTAATTTGGAGTGACAAGACCAAAATAGAGCTTTATGGTCACAACCATAAGCGCTATGTTTGGAGAGGGGTCAACAAGTATTGTGCTCCTTGAAACAACCACACCGTCTTTTTCCAGAGCAGCCTGTATTTCTCCTGAGGTTACCTGTGGGTTTTTCTTTGTATCCCGAACAATTCTTCTGGCAGTTGTGGCTGAAATCTTTCTTGGTCTACCTGACCTTGGCTTGGTATCAAGAGATCCCCAAATTGTCCACTTCTTAAGTGATTTAACAGTACTGACTGGCATTTTCAAGGCTTTGGATATCTTTTTATATCCTTTTCCATCTTTATAAAGTTCCATTACCTTGTTACACAGGTCTTTTGACAGTTCATTTCTGCTCCCCATGGCTCAGTATCTAGCCTGCTCTGTGCATCCACGTGAGAGCTAACAAACTCATTGACTATTTATACACAGACTCTAATTGCAATTTAAAAAGCCACAGGTGTGGGAAATTAAACTTTAATTGCCATTTAAACGTGTGTGTGTCACCTTGTGTGTCTGTAACAAGGCCAAACATTCAAGGTTATGTAAAGTTTTGATCAGGGCCATTTGGGTGATTTCTGTTATCATTATGATTTAAAAAGGAGCCAAACAACTATGTGATAATAGATGGCTTCAAATGATCACTATCCTTAAATAAAAGGATGCATGATCAGTCATATTTTCAAAATCAATGCCAAAATTTCACAATTTCTGCCAGGGTATGCATACTTTTGAGCACAACTGTATAGTAATGCTAAAGTATCCAAACTATTTCATTCTCAGTGTTCCAAATAACACCCCCCTGAAAATGACTAACTGTATTATGGTTTTAAAAATGCAAGCTATCTTGTATCAGAAGGATTCCTAATGCTAGATGACTGAGATGCAGACGTTTTTATGCACACTGCAGTCTGTTTACTCTGCTTTTACAAGATCTACTTGCTTCCTGAAATTAATACATTTGGAAGAAATTTATAATTATTTTTTTGGCCAAATGTTTATGGCCAACATTAATTTGTGACAAGTCAACTGAATGAAAAGTTGGTGGCAACGGTACAGTATCTTGTTCTAAAATTCATAGTTCTTATCATGGTTAAAGGTGGTGTGCTGTGCATATACCCGTATCAAAGTGTCCTTATGGGGCCTTTTTGGGAACACTTTGTCACAGCAGTGTCACTGTAGAGCTCATGAATTTCTGAGCCTTAAGATCAGCCTTGCACCAAATCTAATTGTATTGCCAGGAGCAAAAGTTTAGAGCAACAATTCTAGCTACAGTCTTGAAAGAATATTCTTCTGACAGTATCACACTGTCTGTGGAGTCAGGTCAACCCTGGGGTGAAGGAAGGATTTAAAGCAATATTTTGGGTTCAATAAAAGTTAAGCTTAAATAGACAGAATTTGTGGCATAATATTGATTACCGCAATAATTAATTTGGACTTTCCCCTCCTTTTCTTTACAAAAAAACTAAAAATCTTAGTTACAGTGAGGCACTTACAATGGAAGTGAATGGGGTCAATCCGTTAACCTTAAAATACACACTATTTTAAAAGTATAGCCAGAAGGCATAAACAATATGCGTGTTAACAGGATTTTAGTGTGAAAAAATCGCTAACTAACCTTTTTTGGGAGAAATTTATACCCAATTTTACAACTTCATTACCATGAAGATGTAATGTCAACAAACCCTAAAACCCTAAAACGACTATAAAAATGATGTACTTTGATGAACTTTAGAGAACAAATAATACATGAGTTTTAACAGAAGAATTAATGTAAGTGCTTTTATACATTTAAAAGCTTCACATTTCTGCCTTTAAACACTGCAAAAAGTGGGCCCTTTCGCTTCCATTGTAAGTGCCTTACTGTGACGTCGATTTTTGCTTTATTTTTTTAAGAAAAGGAGGGACTAGTGGAAATTAATTTGTGTGGTAATCAACATTATGCCACAAATGAAGTTGATTGAGCTTAACTTGTACTGAACCCGGAATATTTTTAAAGGTGACATTGAAAAAGTGAGGCTTCACAGAAAAAGCGATGTGCATTATGGGCTACTAATATACATATTTTATGTTTAATCGCAAATGAGAGATTCTTTATTTAGCTGAATTATAACACATGACAACAAATAATGGTTAAAAGGCTTGGATTAAATTATTTTTGTATGCCTTTTCTAATAATTTTCACTAAGTTTAGACTGATTACACTATGTAACACAATTTTTGTTCCTGGGTAGTAAGTGTTATTTCCTAATTGCTAATGCCTCAAAAGAATAGAAAATGGCTATTATTCCCCACAAACTCTGCTTTTGTGACCAGGACAGTGATATTTCAAAATGTACCTATTTCCAATGAGAAAACGGGCGAATTTGTGTCTTTTCGTTCACATAAAGTCAGAAAAAAACAACATATGAATCCAAAATCCTTCTTTATCTGTGGTCCGACGAAGACACTGGCTTTGACCTTTGCCTCAGACAGCTTAGGGAAGAAGTCTTGAAGGTACTTGAAGGCTGCCGACTCCTTATCTAGAGCTCTGACAAATTGTTTCATAAGGTCCAATTTGATGTGCAGTGGTGGCATCAACACCTTCCTGGGGTCCACCAGTGGCTCCCACTTGACATTGTTCCTCCCCACAGAGAACTCGGTCTGCTGTGGCCAGTCCCGCCTGTGGTAGTGTGCCTTGGTGTCCGTGCTGTCCCAAAGGCAAAGATAGCAGGGAAACTTGGTAAAACCGCCTTGGAGACCCATCAGGAATGCCACCATTTTGAAGTCTCCTATGACCTCCCAGCCATACTCATCATACTTCAAGGCATCCAGCAAGGTCTTGATGCTGTTGTAATCCTCTTTGATGTGCACCGAGTGAGCCAGGGGAAGAGACGGGTACTTGTTACCATTATGGACCAGCACGGCTTTGAATATTACTTTAGTATAAATACATGTTAATTTGGATTCATATGTTGTTTTTTTCAGACTTTATGTGAACGAAAAGACACAAATTCGCCCGTTTTCTCATTGGAAATAGGTACATTTCAAAATATCACTGACCTGGTCACAAAAGCAAAGTCTGTGGGGAATAATAGCCATTTTCTATACATTTTTATAGCAATTAAGAAATAACACTTACTACCCAGGAACAAAAAAATAAATAAAATAATTTGTTACACAGTGTTATTTATGTCATTATCAATGCTATTTATATACAATACAGAAAATGGTCAGCAAAAAATCCCGGAAGGCAATCATTAGGTGGTCAAAGCATGCATAGCAAGTTACAGGAGAAATATAGATTGCCTGTCAGTGTAGCCATGGAGACCACTTGTCGCACATGTTCTTGGGTGCACACACTCACACCCACACCCACCCACTCGTACACAGACAATTATAGACACTGTACACAAGGTATCATCAAAACTATTAGCTCAAATTATCTTGAATATTTACTTGTTCCAAGGCATGAGAGAAAGTTTAATATTTTGAACATCATACTGTAAGATACTGTTTGAAAATGTAAGCCACAAAATCATTTAAATATATACAAATATGTGATTCAATTTGAGTAAAATACAAAGAGTAACTAAGAAATCCTTTTGGTATGAAGTCCCCTATAGGTTCACAGCAAATCTGCCAGTGTTAAATCAACTCTGTGAGAGTTTAACACTTTCCTGTTTATACATTGGCGGCCAAAAGTTTGGAATAATGTACAGATTTTGCTTTTATGGAAAGAAATTGGTACTTTTATTCACCAAAGTGGCATTCAACAGATCATAATGTATAGTCAGGACATTAATAACGTGAAAAATTACTAATACAATTTGAAAAAAAAAAAAAATTCAGAACTTCTTAAACTACTTCAAAGAGTTCTCATGCAGATCCTTGGCATTCTAGCTGTCAGTTTGTCCAGATACTCAGGTTGCATTTCACCCCACGCTTCCTGTAGCACTTGCCATAGATGTGGCTGTCTAGTCGGGCACTTCTCACGCACCTTAAAGTCTAGCTGATCCCACAAAACCTTAATGGGGTTAAGATCCATAACACTTTTTTCCAATTATCTGTTGTCCAATGTCTGTGTTTCTTTGCCCACTCTAACTTTTTCTTTTTGTTTTTCTGTTTCAAAAGTGGCTTTTTCTTTGCAATTCTTCCCATATGGCCTGCTGCCCTGAGTCTTCTCTTTACTGTTGTACATGAAACTGTTGTTGAGTGGGTAGAATTCAATGAAGCTGTCAGCTGAGGACATGTGAGGTGTCTGTTTCTCAAACTAGAGACTCTTATGTACTTATCCTGCTGTTTAGTTGTACATCTGGCCTTCCACATCTCTTTCTGTCCTTGTTAGTGCCAGTTTTCCTTTATCTTTGAAGACTGCAGTGTACACCTTTCAGTTTTTTGGCAATTTCAAGCATTGTATCGCCTTCATTCCACAAAACAATGATTGACTGACGAGTTTCTAGAGAAAGTTGTTTCTTTTTTGCCATTTTTGACCTAATATTGACCTTAAGACATGTCAGTCTATTTCATACTGTGGCAACTCAAAAACAAACACAAAGACAATGTTAAGCTTCATTTAATGAACCAAATAGCTTTCAACTGTGTTTGATATAATGGCAAGTGATTTTCTATTACCAAATTAGCAATTTAACATGATTACTCAAGGATAAGGTGTTGGAGTGATGGCTGCTGGAAATGGGGCCTGTCTAGATTTGATCAAAAATGACTTTTTTCAAATAGTGATGGTGCTGTTTTTTACACCAGTAATGGCCTGACTATACTTTGTGATCAGTTGAATGCCACTTTGGTGAATTAAAGTACCAATTTACTTCCGAAACAGCAAAATCTGTACATTATTCCAAATTTTGGCTGCCAGTGTATAATCCGCACTAGCCACAGTCAAAATAAGACTTTTAATTTCTAAAGATTTAACTTCTAAAATTGTTAAGAAACTGCTAATAAATTAACACTACCTTAGAACTGAATAACTATCACTCATGGAGCTACTTTGGTTACACCTATAATTGTTAATCTAACACTTGAGTGAAGAGACTGGAACAAATACAGCACAATATACACCCATAGCTACCTTCAAAAGAATAGTAGAGGACTAGAGAACAAAACATCACTGATCAATTTTTTCAGTCATACTACTGTCACAGCTCCGGTAAGTTTGTCGGTTTGTTCTTTGTGTTTTGTTATTCTCACTCCCTTATGTCTCGCAGGCACTGCTGGCATGCATGATCAGTGTTTCCATGGGAACATTGATTGTTCCCAGGGGAACTCTGATCATGCCACTAATTAGTGTGCTAGCAACTCATGGTTCTCCACTAATTCACTCCCTCCTGAAGCCCTTCATGTTCTCAGTATTTTTGCTAGATTGGAAGAACTCCGATTTCACAAAGGGAGAAGCGGCGATGCCTCGTTAATGGACTATGCTTTCATTGTGCATGGTCTGGTCATCTCTCTGCTTCCTGTATGGTAAAAGACACCACTCGTATGTAGGAAGGGTTACTGGTGAGCGCAACACCTTGGGACAAAACCCCCGGATTTTGGACACTTCTCCCAGCCCAGCTGGAGTATGGATCTACCTGTCACACAGTCTCAGCCCTGGTGGATTCCGGAGCTGAAGGGAACTTTATGGACATTGACTTGGCTTCCAAATGGTGGCTTCCTATGGTCCAGTTGGATGAACCTATCACCGCCCACAACCTCAGAGGCATGCCCCTGTCCATCATCAACCAGTCCACCTAGCCAGTCACCTTCGTCTCTGCAGATCATACAGAGCAGTTGCCCTTTTACCTGATCCAATCTCCATCGGCACCGGTAGTGTTGGGGCATCCTTGGTTGGTAACGCACAATCCTTACATAGACTGGTCTACCAACACTGTTCTTGCTTGGAGTCCTTATTGTTTGTCTTAATTCTGCTGTTTCCCCTGTCCAGTCTTGTGTTTCATTGCAGGATGAACCGGTGGATTTATCTGGAGTACTGTTGACATACCATGACTTGAGGGTGGCATTCAGCCGGTCCCACGCCGCGACCCTTCCTTCTCATCGCCCATACAACTGTGCAATTGAATTGCTTCCTGGCACCTTGTATTCCACCAGCTGTATTCGCTCTCGGCTCCCGAGAGGGAGGCCATGAACCAGGGCTAGCCCGTGGCATAGGCAGAATAGGCAATTGCTAGGGGAGCTGTCCATCCATAGGGGGCACCCAAATGAGTGTGATATTGTTTTTTTTTTTGTTGTTGTTTTTTTTTTTTTTTTTTTGCTAATACTATTTTAATACTATTAATTCGAAATATTACAAAAAAAAAAAAAAAAGCCCCCACAACAACATAACAACATAGCTTATATTTTCTGTTGCCCTCAGTGTCACCCCAGCCTGGTGCATCAATCGCCCCGCCCCCCGCTCTCATAGTTAGACTACCTGATTGTGGGGGATGTCACTGAACAAGATAAATTAGCATCAGTAGCCTTCTTCAAATATGTCAAAAAGAACAAAGCCCTCTGGTGCCCAGGGAAGAAAAAGAAGAAGAGAAGAGGAACAAAATGGGATAAAAACAGAGGTAATGTGATATGATAGTTTATCTACTTGCATAGTAGTTACCGTTGGATCAGTGTTACTACTAGCTAGCTTACTTTGGACGATACTAGTAACATTTGCTAATTTAAATAGCTAGTTAGAATTAATGTCAGTTACTTTTACCTTAAA